>NC_092825.1:149730725-149740725 GCF_039878825.1 Excalfactoria chinensis | reverse complement strand
TTATAGTAGGAAAAAAACAAAAAATAGACTTTTTGAATGAATATATGTTCTTGTGTTCTTCCTGTACTTCCAGTCAGTTTAAAGATGGCTTAGGTATCGCAGCATACATCTTACTGATAATTTTTCTTACGCTGATTCTTTCAGTATTGAAACTTTATTCCTTTGCTATTTTATAACTTTGAAGTTTCAGTAATATCCTTTCATTGTACTGTAAAAAAAAGCAGAGTGCCATCTCATTCTAGCTGATCTTCCCAGAAATTGTGAGTACTTGAAAAATTATATATATAATAACAATAAAATTATCTTCACAACTTCAAAAAAAAAATAAATAATAATAATAAAAATAATCTTCACAGCTCAGTTACTAGAATACTTAGCTCTGTCAGCCCTGTGTCTTGTCATCTGTGTTAAACAATACCAGAAGCTAATAGTAACTGCCAGTTGACCTTTAGATTAGACCTAGTCCTATTAAATGTTGTAAGCATATTTAATTCAATGCCTACTAAACAATGAGAAAAGCAAGCAAACAAAATTATTTCATTTAATGACCTTTGTTAACAACATTGTCTTACGATGGGTATTTCTTTTTTTTTAGCTTATCTGTGACAGAAACATAAGGCAAAATATGTGAAAGATGTTCAGCAAGGACAAAATTACAGTGGATAAATAAATTCACCCATCCTCTGAAAATAATTGTATATTTCCCTGTGTAACCTTTTTTCTTCCATTAGCCTACCCTCTTGAGTAGATTCCATGAATGATTAGCAGAAAACAAGGATCTAAAGAACTGCACATGACTCATTGCATGAGGATGTTTTTTCATGATGACTCTGCCTGATGGAAATAGCTGTACAGTGGTGAAAACAGTGATGTTCTTTATGAACAAGGTTGAGGTTTCCAGCTGATAGCTTTAACTCCTGGAAAAGTTTTACACTAAGACAAAAAATCCTTATTTAACATTGATATATGTCACTATGTACTTCATTTAGTTATTTCACTAGTTATTTTTGTTGCAGTATGTTCAACTGTCATTGTAATGATTTTTTATGCTGACCTGAGGGTAGCTATTTTTTATTGTAGGGTGTTCCATTCATTGGTCATCTGAGATAGATCCAACCATTCAGTTTTGCTTCACAGACCACTGGCTTTGAAGCAGAACTACTCACCTTTTAAAATAAAAGTGGTTCCTCTCTGGGTACAATAACAAAATAAATTGATGGTACAGCATATACAAACTTATCTCTGCCTTTGGAGACTTGCTTACTGCCTTTCCTAGTCAGACACATATAAACATGGTAATTCACTCTGATTTTATGAATTGTCTCCTGACTATCATAGGGGAGTGATGGCTAGGCAGTGCTAAATGAAAGCTTCTAAGGAAAGATAGAGAATGACTGCAGTATGTCTCTAAAGATGGATGAGCTGGCAGGTAATGTTATAAATTACCATCAGATGTCATTCACAGATGATAGGATCTTCATCCTGCATGACAGTCATTGATCTGATGCAGAACTAAGATGCAACCTTTGATGACATTCCTTGAGGATAAAAGGTTATGCTTCACATTTAGTTATGAATAATAAGGTCATGTTTTAATTAAAGTAGTATCTCAGTGGAATATTAGGACAGTGAAAATGTACAAATTAGTATGACTTGTATAACAATTGTTGCTGGAAAACAGCCTAGTGCTGAAGATAATAATGCAGAATAGCAAAGCAATTACACTAATGAGGCAAATAGCTCACCTCATTAAAAGGAGTTGAACTACTCAGACAAAATTCAAATAAAGTATTTTTTGAGTTTACATTTGACACTAGAATTTACATTTAGATAGGAAATACAACAATGTTTGGGGGTATATAAATTAAAAAAAATAATAAAAATTGAGAAATATCTAATAAAAAAATCCTAAATTTAAGCTACAAATAAGTTTGGGATTGATAATTTCCAGAAGTTTATGAGTCTTTCCTGGGCAACTGAAGGAACTGTTCACAGGTTTTCTTCCTTTACACAGTCCCAAGGACATGTCTGGCCAGGTTTTCTGAAATACAAAGCCAACCATATCTACATATATATATTTTAAAAAAGAAAAAAAAAAAAAAAAAAAAAAAAAGTATGGATTTTCAACTTCTATAAAATGAAAATTTGCAGCTAATAACATTCATAAATAATTGTATATTTTATGTATTTATTAACACATTCTATATTAATTATATTTGTTACATTATATTGCACTATATAATAAGTCCTTGTTGTGTTGATCGAGCAAAATACATAAGCCTGTCCTTAAATTTAAACAGAAGTCATCTAATTGTCACCACCTATAGAAATTCTAGTGAATTGTCCATGAATACCACATACTCCACCTGATACTGCATGAGGTGTTTTAGCTCAAGACTCAGAAATTAACCTGTCACATGGCAAGTGTTATAAAAGGTCAGGCATAAAGATTTAACGTGAAAATACCATTGCTACTTTGTGCATTCTGTCAGTTTGGCAACATTTATTTATTTATTTATTTATTTATTATTTTTGACATAATGCATGTATTACTAAGCCTCTCTTTCTTCCCACCCACAGCTGTTCTAGCTTATGGTGTCCTCAATCCAATCTAAATGTTCATTTTGCAATTACTCTGCTGTCAAATGATAAGTGAAATACAGGATATATACACACTAAGTACTTAATAGCTTTAAAAACACACTTTCCATCATAATGTCACCAGTTGCTTATCAGAATGAGTAAATTTTGGAATGTTTAGTGCTCAAGCTAGCAGATCACATCCAGATCAGAACCCAGGGTTAGTGTCTCTGCAGGAGGCTGGCTATGCAAATGTCTTCAAAGCATAAATTGCTCTGAAAAGGCAGAAAACACAAGATCAGATTGGGAGGTCAAGAAATAGTGGAAATGAACTGTCCACCTCCCGTTGTGCGCAAAAGATTTTCATTTCTTTTCCTTTTCCCACCATGACTGGCCAGCCACAAAGCCAAACATAGTTACTAATGACATAACCATTCTTGCTTCAGGGCTCTTTTTAAGTCCCAGCATTCCCAGAGATGCAAAACCTCATCGCTATTACCATAGGATCAGTTCAGTTATTTTGCACTTCAGAACTGGTTTTAAATTAACCAAGGTACCTAAAATTCTCCAGAATCTTTATCTAATCTTTTAGGTCATCATATTTTACCCATAATATTTATTTCACCTCAGTTTCATGACATCAGATGCATGTGAAATTAAGAATGCTAAAAAAAAAAAAAAAAAAAAAAAAGCTTCTTTAGCATAATGTGATACTCATTTTTCTTGCTTCTGGATTTAATGATGAAATGCATGATCCTTGCTTAAAAAAAAAAAAAAAAACAAAAAAAAAAACAAAAAAAACCACAAAACAACAAAAACAACAAAAGAAAAAAACAACAACAAAAAACATATTAAGACATTCTGAGTAATGACAGTCATATTATGTGCTACAGACTCCTGCACTTTGAGAAACCTACATTAACATCATTTTTACATTAAGCTCTTTTCTCAAAATGCTACCTAATCGCAGTACATTCCAAAGTAGAAAACATACTCAAGATAATCATGGGTGTACTTGCAGATTTGGTGGAAACACGGAACATCAACTGGTTACAGGAAATCTTTTGATACACATATACAGAGACAGAAATAATACAAACATTCATTAGCTATCCTCAACCTTCTTTATTTCTCTTGGACATAAAAATGAAATTCAATTAAACTTGAGACTACATAGAAACAAAAAGTTGTTCTTTGATAATGTTCATGTCTGCATGAAGATTTTCTTTCCTTTTTATCTTTTCAATTAATGTAGAATATTTCCTACTTTCATCCTCATTCATCTTCTCTTGTGCTAAAGTAAAGACCAAATAAAAAATCACAGTCAAAACTCTTCAGCTGAAACCAGTGAGAACTGCATCAGCAGCTGTTATAGAATGAGATCAGGATCAATCTCTGAATGATATTTTTTGCTGTTAATTTATGAAGTATGTTCAACTACTGCAGTTTCTGATGGAGCCCAAATGTTCCATATTCACTGGGGCACAGCAGCATTCTATCAGGAAAGCTAAAAACCATAAGAAGACAAACTATCATAAACACTAAGCTAAAAAAATTCACATGCAGCAGTTCACTTGTTACCTACAAATCCACAGCCTCTGAAACGGTGGTTTATCTGACATGCACACAGCCTGGATTTGATTCCCAAATACTTCACGGCAGAAGCAAGCCCAGAAAAATAATGAGGACATGGAAACATATTTTTATGCTGTTAAGAACACTTACACAGCATGTGGAAAAGTTACCGACACCTGACAACAACAACCAAACAAGTAAATAAATAAACTAAATAAGAAAACAGCTGGGAAAGTAAAGCAAAAGAAAGAAGTAAAAGCTGAAAATTCTAATTATAAATACTTTGTAATCTGGTAACAAAGGAGAACTGATTGTTGAATTTTCAGTTGCAAAAGTGTACTCCCAGCAAATGCTAATATTTGCAAGAAATTGCTGATAGCAAAGGGTTTATGAAGGTACAGAATTTTGTTTGAAACTCTTCTTAGTTATATCTCAGTAGAAGAAAATGTGTAGAAACATTGTACCAAAGATCAAAAGTCGAGATATTTATAATTTTTAATAAATGATTTTAATAATATATTTTGCCAGTGTCCCTGTGTCTTTCAAGGATATATTGCCAATACTTTAATATGTTCACTTCAATATTCATGCTTTGGTGACTATTTAATTGTTACCAAACCCAGAATCCTATGTCTTCCTTCACCGCTTTAGCAAAAATAATATTCCATTTTGTTTTCTTTATTTAGGCGCATACCCTCCAAAGAGGTAACGCAGAACGCAATCTCCAAAAAAGGTATTAAGAACACACACAAAGTTTTGAAGTACAAAACTGACCAATTAAATTTGATAGGAAATATGGAATATATATATATATATATATATATTGATTGCATCAAAAATAACATTTTACATTTTATTTACATATGTATTCACCATTATGCTAGAGTCAAAACTAATACTATGCTGGAATTTTTAATATCTAAAAATGATGTTGAATTCTGAAGGCTGCTGTCTACCAAGTTTATTAAGATGTATTAAATTCAGACTAGTATTTAATTTTTGCTGAGTTTCCCTTTGGGGTTATATCCATTTTTTCTTAATGTGAACTATGCAAGATCTATTATATTGACAGTCATCTACATTCAGTATGTTAATCAGGAAACTTCCTGCTTCTTATTCAATGGTTTCATTATTGTGTGAGCCAGCTAAATTTTTTTTTTTTTTTTTTTTTTTTTTTTTTTTTTTTTTTTTGTAATTCTACAAATTACAAGTCTTCCTCTTTAATTTTGTTGTTTATTGTTGCTTGGATGGTGGGTGGTTTTTTGGCTTTATTTGTTTTAACTGAAATACAACTGCAGATTTCTATCCACATCCAGCAAAACACTTACTATACAGACTTAGGATATATGAGGGGATCTAATAAGATCTGTTTTCTAATAAGAAAACAGGGAAACTAACCTTCATTTTAGTCAAGGAGGAATGATTCTCCCTTTCATGTGTGTAAGCCTGATTACTAATATTTTATTCTTTGCTATCCCACATGACTAAGACATAAACTAATATCAACAAATGAATTAGTATGTGATTCAGTAGTACTGTTTCACAGAAGTCCTGCTTTTTTTACTTTATCATTTTATTTCACTGTTTCACTGATCCAACTAGTTTTGAAACCCAAATGGTAAAGCTATTTATGTTAGGCAAAATCGTCTATGAAAAAAAGGGAAAATGTTCCCTGGAAAATTTTAAAGAAAATTATATTCATATCCTGTGCCTCGATACACACACACACACACACAACTTTATACAAAGATTAGTATATAGACCACATCATTCTTGTGAAATCAAATGGAGATAAGCAGGCACTATGTAAGATTCTTATCTAAAATTATCAACAAATGAATTTCTCAATCAATTTTAAAAATTTTTGCTCATTAAATTACTGAGCTAAGTTTTCACAGTTTTGGATAGAAGTCTTGATTTTCAACAGTTCACAGCTTACTGTTGTATTATTAAACACATCACATTCATTTATGCAGCTTTGTTTTTGTCCAAGAAATACTGAATGAATAACTAGGAGACTGTGTAATTGTTACTCCATAACAATGTGAACTTTCAGATTTATGCCATGACAAAACATCATCAGGACAGTTGTCTCATTCATATTAAAAAAAAAAAAAAAAAAAAAAAAAAAAAAGTAAAATCATGCATAGTCATAAAACTACAGTTATATTCTGTCTTCTTCAACTCAATTTTATTTATTCTCATCTCTCTCTCTCTCTTCTATCTCTCTTTTTTTTTTTTTTTTTTTTTTTTTTTGCCTGGAGGAACAAGTCCATTTCCTTTGCACCGACTCCTTTTCTAGATTTCAACACAGACATAGCTAATGAGAGTTCAGCCTATTAGGAGAGCACTGAAGATGAGCTCATGGCTGACAGGTTCCACTATACTAATTGCAACAATCTTGTGGTCTACCATGTTCTGACCCTAGGCCTAGAAGAGGTAAAGAGATACCCTGGAGAAAACTCATTTGGGGATGAGATAAATGAGAGTAGTTCTGACCACAAGTGTAGACGTCCCAAGGGGGCATCACAGGGCTTTCAGTGCCTACAATCCTTGTGGCAGGCTGAAATATTATTACTCTGAATCATTTACAGAGAAACAGCCATAATCTGCAAACCAGAAAAATGTGAGGAATGCATTTCTCCTCTATCCTCAGGCACTGATTCTGTGTAGGATTTTACATATGCTGCTTGTTATGATGATATTGATTAGTAAGTCAACAGAAGCTTTCACAGGGGACTGTTGGTCTCTTTATTACCTACTGCTCAGTAATATTAAAATGACATTACTAAGTTACCAACTTTTTGCCCTACTGTAATGTTATTCTCTGATGATTGCCTGCCTGAGTCAAAATTTGAAACTGTCACCCACAGACTTGTAGAAGTGATTCAACCTCACTTATAAGGAAAGTGAAATTAAATATTCATCCCTGGACTGCATTTCAGGTTCAAACTGACTGAAGTTCCTCAAGGCAATATGTACTTACGATGCCAAAGATTTTTTTATTTTTTTTTTTTCTATTTAAAAAATTCAAGATGTCTATTTATCAAGTCCGGACAGTCAAATAACCATTTATCTTGAACATTAGAATATGGATATGTGTGTGTATATATATATATATATATTTCCAGTATAGCAGTTAGCAATTTATTGTTTTGTCTAGGGTTACTCCTTCTTTGACATAAATTTAGTATACTGCACTTGCAGACTGATATTCTCAACAGTAGCTATTCTGACAAAATGACAGCAAATTGTAGCAGATTTTAAGTTTGAATGATCTAAATTTCCTCACAGTGGTGAGTTTTTCTACAGGTAGCAGCTTCTAAAATTAAGGAGATTTTCTTTTGCAAATAAATGGTTACAGTAATGACTAAGGCCCAGTTAAATCCTCAGATGGATGTAATGACTTGAGACTTAACTTACAATTTACATATCAACTTCAGAGTTCATCCACTCTGGAACCAAAAAAGTCAGAGTAAATAAAATGTTAAATTTCCCCCCTAGGCCAAATTTTCTCAGAACACACTAAGTAGGAAAAATCATTGATGCAGAATGTAAAAGCAAAGAATTCAACCACACAAGGGAAATTCTTTGGGGGTGGAGAGGGGGAGGCAGTTACAATCAAATTTTGGAAAAATGATCTACAAACTCAAAAAACTATAGAGAGACAAAGGGCTTCAGGAAAATCACAGAATCACACTATCATAGGGGTCCAAAGGGACCTCTGGAGATCAATTCCAACCTCCTTTCTAAAAGGAAGTTCCCTACATTAGGTTGAGAAAGAAACTGTCTAGGCGAGTCTTGAATATCTCCAGAGGAGATTCCATATCCTCTCTTGGCAGCTTGTTTTAGTGCTCTGTCACCCTCTCAGTAAATAAGTTATTTCACATGTTTGCATGGAACTTCCTGTGTTCCAGTTTTTTTTCCTGTTTCCCCTTGTCCTGTCACTGAGAACTTCTGAAAAGAGCTTGGCCCCTGACAATTTGATTCCTGCTCTTTAGATATGCATAAGAATTGGCAGGATACCTTCTCATTCTTCTCTTCTCCAAGCTGAATAGTCACAGGTCTCAAAGGTCTCTCATCCTTTCCTCATATGAGAGATGCTTCAGGCCCATCATCTTCGTGGCCCTCTTCTGGACTCTCTAGAAGATCTCTGTCTTTCTAGAAGTAGGGAGCCCAGAACTAGATGCAATATTCAAGATGTGGCCTCACTAGGGCAGAGTAAAGGGTGAGGATCACCTTCAATACGCCTATTTCCCCAAGACTCCTCTCAAGTAACATGGAGAAATTAGCAGAAATGGCTGTATGTATATGGTATATATGGCCGTATATGTAAGGCTGTATATATATATATATAGGGCTGTAAAAATCTGCTCTCCTTTCTATAATCACAAAGTGGTCTAAAAACTAACAAGTAAATATGAGTTTCATAAAATTGTAAAATCAGAAAAATTAAAAATGAAAAAAATGAAATGAAATAAAATGAAAGTGCACATTTATACATTTACATATTCTGTAATAAAAAGTACAGCCCTCTCAAAAATACAACTCTTTGTTCAGAGAAGGGGTTCCACTTGAAATTCGCTAACACTTTTTTTTTTTTTTTTTGCTTTGGATATATTTTATAGTGCTTCTCATTGCTTTATCACAAATAAGGTGTAAAGGTTGAGGCAGGATAGGCAGGATATAAAATAATTGCCAGAAGAAAGACAGCAAAAGTAAAAATATATTTCTTGGAAGTCATCAAAATATATGAGACATAGTCAAGGCTCTGGCTTGTATCAGATTTAAATGAGGACCAGAGACTGTAATAAATAGTTCTTGCCCCTTATGGGTACTAGTTTTTTTATCAGTAAGGAAAATCACTAGTTTCAATTACAAAAATAAAATTTCAAGAACACGTCAGCTAACAGCTTGATTAAAGCACAGCTTCTAGCCCTTGATTTGGACTCCTGACTTCAGCAGTAAGAGGTTTCTCCCAATTTAATGTGTGGATTTTCAGTTTCCTTTGTTTGGTCAAGAAGATTAAAAGAAGCACTGAAAACTAGTCTGAAAGTCGTTGGGTCAACATGCCACGTATAAAGGGATTTTTCTTCACTTTTATGGAAGGTCTCAGTATTATTACATAGCATTCAGTTTCCAGGTAGAGTTTCCATCCAGTAGCACAACATAATCAACAAGACTTTTCTACTACATTACATTCCTGTTTATAAAGGAATTTCTAACTTCTATTAAATTAATGATCTGCTTTGTCTCTGATACATATCATACACAGAACCTGCTTTTATAAGACTGAAAAATGCTAGACAGCCTTATGTTTAAATCTACAATATTCATGCTTATCTTCTTTGTACTATGTAGCACTTTCACTCACTATGCTTTTCTTCTACATGAAAGAAGGTCTTAGGCTAATGTTTTTCCTCCCCATAAAAAAGGTAACAAGTAGGAAAATCCCTTCTAGCCTAAACTTGGCTTCCATCTAAGCAGCTGTCAGAATCAAATTATGAAAGGAAGAACTCAGACCACTAATTACTAAAAAACAACCAACCAACCAACCTAGGAAAACAAACAAACAAACAACAACAACAAAAAAAAAAAAAAAACAACAAACAAACAACACAAAACAAACCAACCAACCAAACAAAAAACAATAACACACAAATCTCTGGTTCTTTGGAGGAACAGCACAACTAGGAATATTTAATTATTGGTAAATTATGTTTACCAGAATTAAAAACCAAAACTATAATCTTTCAGGAATGAATTACAAGAAAGGAATTTGAATCAATGCTGTAAATGTGGAAATATAAAAAATTATCTGTTACTTGAGCACTTTCTTATATTA
>NC_092825.1:149484958-149730525 GCF_039878825.1 Excalfactoria chinensis | reverse complement strand
TTTCTGCAACAGAAAGAAGATTTATTACACATGGATCTACATACATAAATTTCTGTATATAAGCTGTTACGTGTTTACAAATCTGTGGAGTTTGACTTAGGTATTAGAGAGAACATTATTTGGTACATTTTGTTTAAAAACTAGAAAAACTGCTTAATTATCTAAAGGAATGGAGTAGATTCCCTAGTCCAGAGAAGGCTCTGTATTAGTAGCTAAAAATCACACAAGCTACTTTATTGTGGTCCCCAAAGTTTTTACTTTGTTGCTCACTGTTTCATTATCTCATTTCAAGATTTTCACTGGTGCGTATCTGGGTTATTGTTGGACTATACACATCACATATTAAAAATGAGCAATGACATATTTTAAAAAATAAAATTTATCTTCTAATACTAAAATATATGTAACAACAATAACCCTATTGAGGATGTGTGAGCATTTGTTTTCAAACATATTTTTCATTTGTGAATTTAACTTTCTGTTTTAATATCACTTCACTAGCAGTATCACCATCTATGCCACGGTTTGTACAATTTCTCATCATAAAATTTGGAAAAAATGTACTGCATTCAAGAAGACTTCAATATTTCCTGAAAACAGAAGGACATAACCTAATCTCTGGAAAAAAAAATAAAACTGTTTAATATCTACTAGGAGATACTGCAAAAGAAAATCATATAATTACCATATTGGATTTAAAAAGACACGGGGGAAACAAACAAACAAACAAACAAACAAACAAAAACACCTCACAAAATGCCAACAATAAAAAGGCCCCCAAACAGATGAATAGTGGTTTGGTGTCTAAACACTACTCTGTGCACATGATATTCAGACATATGAACAAATGGTCACAGGTAAGGAACAGGTTCAGAGTCCTCTGATCAGAAGAACCCTCTCCATTCATCATCTTTCTGTGTCTTCCTCACCCCTTTCTTTTTCAGGTGTGTCTGCTTTGGCAGGGGGGTTGGACTCGATGATCTCTAGAGGTCCCTTCCAACCCCTACAATTCTGTGATTCTGTGTGTATATGCCTTAATTCTTAACAGTGGAAAATGGCATGCTTAGGGCTCAGGCATATGAGCAAACAAATGGGGCTTAACAAACATTAGTGTGCTGATCCATCTGTGTTGTAAGTAACCATCTGCATGTTCTTAGCTCTCAGCAAATGCAGGTGAATCCATAAGTTTAAAGTTCGTTGTAAGTTCCTAAGGTGTAATTAGAAGGCATTCTGCCTGTAATAGTTTCACTTGGCATCTAGCTTAATTGTTCTCACTTCATTTTCAATGGATTTCATGGGAAGGTAGATTTTTTCACTTTTGAATAGATAAGGATGAAAACGTCAATGTGAAGTTCTTTGTCTCATCGCTAAAATGACTAGCAGTAGTAGCCATATGTACCAGTACTTGTGAAGTATCACAAGATAACTAAATATTAATAATATATTTGGACCTCTGTTAGGAGAGTCAGATTATCCTTTATTTTAGTGTTATGTGCCTCCATAATTTAATTTACACAGAAATGATTTATCAGCAAATAGAGCCACTGTAGCACATGCTCTTACCCTGTTTTCCATATATATAGTTTACTCTTCATTAATAATATAATTTGATAAAAATGAAATAATTATTTTGTTCTCTTAGTTCTCCAAACAAAGCATCCTTCTTTCTTCCTAGCTGGAATTTGGCACAATTTAATGGTGCAGGACATTTTATTTTTATTTTTATTTTTTACCCACAGGGTATCACTTTCACAGTTTAGACCTTTAAAACTTAAGAGACAGATTACACTGTCATTTACCTCGACATTGATAATGGGATGGGTGAACTCCATGAAATTTAAACACCATCTTAATGTAGGGCATATTTTGCTGTCAACTCAGTTTAGACATCTTCAGTATCTAAAACAGCAGTGATGCCATTTTGTAACCCCAGTAGAAGTGATATGCACAATACAGTCATTTTAGGCAACACGTCTGGAAATATGAACAAGTATGACTATTTTTATCGTAGGTTCCATATTTGTTACTTTAAAGAGCATTATTTATTGTCATTTTCCTGGTAAAGACAGATAAACACATAAATATGAACTTATCTGAAATATCTTACATTCAGTGATTGAGTACAGAATGAAATCTTTGTTCTTTTTTGCAAAGCTGTTAGCCCTGAAGCTTTGTTTAAAATTTTAACTTTATATGCATTACACAGTAATTTGCAAAGCTTTCATACACACACACACACACATATATATTTATTTTTTTTCTTTTTCCCTGTATTCATTTTATCTTCAGTGATACCTGTTCCTATACCTGGATGTGTTTTACATAACTTTGTTTTCCAGCAAAATTCTAATGACCTTGCTCTTTGCTTTAGATTAAAAAAAAAAAAAAAAAAAAAAAAAAAAAAAAAAAAAAGCTCCAGGCATATCAATCAAAAACAACAGACTCAGCACTAAGTCTTATAATGAAAATCATGATTTCATAAATCATCTTGCACAGGTTGGGGTCATCTTTTACAAATTTCTTATCAGGTACAGCTCAAGATTTCTCACTCTCATTCTTCTTTCTTTAATGAAAACAATAGAATAAATGTCAGCATACAAATGATGTGACCCCTTTTAGCTTAAAAATAGCCTGAAAATGAAAAGATTATGCTTTGCTTTGCCCTTGAAACTGCGTGTCAGGATTTTTACCACTCTCATGCAGAGTTCACTGAAAAAGTTTCTCTCACAGTCCTATAATGAAACATATTTTTCTAATCATTCTAATTCTAATCTGGAATTAATCTAATAAACTGTAGATGTAACTTAAGAAATCTGGCATTCTATGAGATTTTTTTTCCTACAGTCTGTGTCCTTTATCTAACAACTTTAAATTGCCAAACGGGTTTTTGTTACTGCATTTCCCCAAACAGACTAAGCACTACTCTATTAATAGAATTATACATTTTATTTTCAATCAACAAATAACAAGACAATACTCTACATTTCAGAAGTTACTGTAATTTGGATTAAAACACTAGCAAAAAAATGAGCTCCTTCCTTCGCCTTTCAGATTTCAAATGTGAAGAGAAGGGGAAGGGAAAAGGAAAGGTTCAATTTTTACTAATAAAAAAAACATAAGTTTCAGCCTTGAGCTTCTGGATCTGATGCCCCACACTGCTTCTGTACTTTCACACTCACACAGTCTGACAGAGGAGTGACTTGCAAAATTCAGTTTCAAAGTTTTTGCAAGTATCTAACTTTCTCCCTCATGAAACAATTCATTTTATCCCAGTAGAAATAAAATAAAATAAAATAAAATAAAATAAAATAAAATAAAATAAAATAAAATAAAATAAAATAAAATAAAATAAAATAAAATAAAATAAAAGGACAGATGAGCAAGGAAAAAGCAAAACAAACAAACAAACAAGAAAAAGGCCTTTACCAGACAGCTTCTATCTAAAACTGAGTAAGAGGTAGAATCATAGAATTACCCAGGTTGGAAAAGACCTTGAAGATCATCAAGTCCAACCACAGCCTAACCAGTACCCCATCTCTAAAAAACCTCTGCTAAATCATATCCCCGAGTACCACATCCAAATGGCTCTTAAACACATCCAGGGATGGCGATTCAACCACCTCCCTGGGGAGCCTATTCCAGTACCTAACCACCCTTTCTGTAAAGAAGTTCTTCCTAATATCCAACCTGAACTTGCCCTGGCGCAACTTGAGGCCATTTCCCCTCGTCCTGTCACTTGTCACTAGTGAGAAGAAACCTGCCCCACTCTCACTGTAAGAACCTTTCAGGAACTGGAAGAGCTCGATAAGGTCTCCCCTCAGCCTCCTTTTCCCCAGACTAAACAGCCCCAGCTTCCTTAGCCTCTCCTCATAGGGCAGATTCTCCAAGCCCTTCACGAGCCTCGTTGCCCTTCTCTGGACCTGCTCCAGTACTTCCATATCTTTCTTGTGCTGAGGTGCCCAAAACTGGACACAGTACTCGAGGTGAGGCCTCATCAATGCCGAGTCCAGGGGCAGGATGACTTCCTTAGGTAGTCCTCAAATAAGATAGCTTTAAAGAAACATTTTAAGATAGAAACAGTGTGTCTTTGTTAGATGTGTCTGTACTGTTTTTTAAACAAAAGCAGGGTCTTGTCTTTGTATTAAAAAGTTGCTATGTTAATATTAGATAGACCACAACATTTTTTTTATTTTTTTTTAATATATATTTTTATTTTTATTTTATTTATTTATTTATTTCTCCAGTTCTGGTCTCAGAGATGCACTGGTGGCTGAGATGAATCTTTTAAAATAGACTCAGACAATCTAAAGAGGGAAAAACTGCAATCTGGTCAAAGAAAGCCTTCTGTGCATTAGTGAGCTGGAATGCCATAAGCTGACCTGGAAACTGCCCTTTCTGAGTAAGGAAAATATAGTAATATTTATCATTGATAGTAATATAGTCACTGATTTTAATGATAAATTTCCAGTTTTCAGTTGCATCCAGTGTTTGCTTATTTATTTATTTATTTTAACAATGCATTAACACAATGTAATTAGCAAAAACCTTCGTAAGAGAAAGAAAAAGATCACAAGCAAGAAATCACAGTGCCTCCTGAAAAGTTCTAATGGATATATTTGTGGATCAGCCTTATGTCACACCTCACCTTGACCTGGTGATGCTAACCGTTAGAACATCCCCCTTGTTTCTTAGGAATTTAGGTCATTCTGCAGCACAGCTTCACTGAGAAATCAACAGCATGAACTGTTCAGTGCTATGCAGTAGTAATCTTTCTTCAGAAGACTACATAGAAGTGTTCTAAGTGTGTTGCCTCAGGCAGAAGTTGCTATTAATATTATAAAGGAAACAGGTTTTATCCTTAAGTGAATGTAAGATACTACACTGAAAGTAGAACAGGTCAGATATGAGGAGATCATTTAATCTAGATAAAATTATTTTACTTTCAGATTTTTATTTATTTATTTATTTATTTTTTATTAAGTGGTGAAAATCTTGAGAAAATATTTTTTTACAAAGAACCTATTATTCATCAATATATATATTTTTCTATTTCCTGCATCAGAATTTCGTAGAGTAGCTGTTTCTGAACTGCTCTTATCTCGTGGGTAGTTTCATCCTCACTGAATAGAACTTGGAGCCTGTCACCACTGCCAACTATTACTTATGATATGTCTTTAAGTCTAAAAGAACGTTAAATTTATTTAAAAAATATTGAATTATTTACTCTTATTTCACTGATTTTCTGATTAACAACCTATAGCAAGTATAAATAGCAAATATTTCCCAATCCAGTACAGTGCTAATGACATAATAATAATAATTAAACAAACAAACAAATAAACAAGCAAACAAAACACTAGGAATTCTGTCCAGGTGGGCAAGAATTGCCAGTGAAGGTGATGGTGAAAGTGATCAGCAAGTTGCTCTTTCAGATGTGCTGAGTAGCCTTATAATTTCCATGTCCAGAATAGTGGAGCATAACTAAAAGATTAATGATCCTATAAAACAACTGAAATATCTTGTTATAGTTATTACTGAGTTTACACCAGTGCTAGAGATCTCTGAATCACATTAAGACAGAAAATGGTGCCGTGTAACTGCAGAAACTGAACTTAATAATGGCAAAATAGGTGAGCATGAAAATAAACTAACTGATTTTCCTAAGGCTGAGAAAATATTTTTTAATATTATGAGAATTCTTTAAATGTTAGCCTAATGTGATTTGAATTGCCCTTGTTTTAGAAGGAATTATTACATCAACATAAATTAGTTCTCTTTTCTCCTCATTTATTACTAACTGAAGGAGGTATATAATAATACAATTTAATTTATATTTCCCTTAAGAAGAGAAGTTCAACAGATAATACATGTGGAGCTTCTGTATTAATAACACCTTGCTGGAGACAGTACACAGTGGTTACAATTAAGTAGAGAGATCTGAGACAGAGGCATTTATATAAGTAGATTTGTGCTCCTTAGGAAAGTAATGAACCTTTGGGCAAAGCTGAGGAACTTCTTTATTTAGTATGATTAAAAATATTGATAATTCCCAAAGTAGTAGCTTCAGCTTCTATTCTACATATTATTCCTTAAGATATTAATGAGGAAATAGAAACATTGCCTGTGCTATTTTGTTCATAACCAGAGACCATATTCCATTTCACGTTTTTTCATAATTAGCATACACTATAACTGTTGATTTCAGTTTTAAGAAAAATTAATTGACTTTACCCATCTTCTACAGCACATTAGCATTACTGGTGGGCCTGGTCTTTCATATTTTAAGAATAACTTTATTGTGGCTAATTCTGAAGTTTCACCTATTTTCATTTGTCAGTATTGGAATATTGTTTTATTTTATTCCATGTTAGAATAAAATTTATCATTTATATTAATATATTGCTTTCATATATGACATATTTCTGCATTTTGACAGGTAATAAGTCTTTGCTATGGAAGAGTGATAGAATAGTCTTCCTCATAATCACTAAAATGAAAGGATGTTGCACGCTGATCTCCAGTCCACATTGATGTTGTTAACACTGAGCATTGTCCTTTTAGATGGAAGGAACAATGAAATATCCCAACTAAGTAGCATATCAGAAAAACAGGGATCACTGGCTCAGTAAGACAAAAGAAGCATAGTCAGAAGCTAAGCAGTGAGACTGGAAGCACTGATCATGCAAACAGAAGAAGAAATGAGTCAGGGAAGCTGTGCTGTCTGACAGTGAGAAATAGCCATGAAGAAAACTGTGGTTTGTCTTCTAGGGACGTGAGACACAACAGAAAGACAGAAAAGGAGGCAGAGCTGAGTGTGAATTTTGGAATACGAGACCTAAAAATTCTTTTACAATCAGCAACAAAGCAGTACAAAGCAGTACATGTTTAACAACTGTGTCTCACTGTTTAAGTCATTACTCCATCTCCCTAACTCATGAGGCTTTAAAAAATTAAATTGCTACAATTAAGCCTTTGAATCACACTACTTTCCACATTAATGCTTCTAATTTTGTCTTCAAAAAAGGCTTTTGACAGATATCCATTTCTTTCCTTCTGCCCTGCTTCCCTGTTTCAGATTTTTCTTTTTATGTCTTGTCTTTAAAATCAGGGAAGATTTAAGAAAAACAACAACCCATGCCCAAATTTACCAAACCATGCATGAAAAGCAATTCATGGTTTAACTTCAAAGGAGTCTTTGAACAAGAGTTCTCAAGAGTTCTCATATTTAAATAAGGTCATGTGGTGGACATAATATCAGAATGAAGTAATTCACTGGGTGAAAGTATCACTTCGTCATTTGAGATATTTGGGAGGCGGGGGGGGGGGGGAAAGAAAAGGTTCAGTGGGGACATGACAACTATATATTGTGATGCAGTCCTTCAGAGATTCCAGGTGACACGATAATCACTCAACTATGTGACCTCTAAAGGTCATTCCATCATTACCATTTTAACTCTGGAGTTTTACATTTTCAGTATTTTAAGCGCTTAGTATGTTTCCACATGTATTTATAATACCTGTAAGAACTGCTGCATACATCTATTCTGACAGTCACAGGTAAGAGCATAAAATAGTAATGCTGTGGGAATAGATGTGGAGAATACGACCTGCCCGGTCTGCTGGCAAAGATTTACAAAGCGAAAAAGACATCTCAATGTTTTTTCTTATTTTTCTGAATCAGGGAAAGACATTCAAATTAGTACAGTTAAGTGACAATAAATAAATAAAATAGAAAATATATAATATAGTAAAAGCATACTAAGGCTAGAAAGTAATAGGAAACTATTTGTAATGAAACAGGATGAGATAAGAGATAGCTTGTTTCTAACATCTACAAGAGTATCAGCAGCTAGCTTGTATGGCACGGTGTTTGAACAAATGCACCTACATTGTCAGATTTGTCTCTTATTTCTAAGTATGTTGCCTTTCTTCAGAATGTGGACACAGTGAGGTAAGTGACTCTAACATAATATACCAGCACCAGATTAAACATGGTCAAATATTTCTCACAGAAAATTCCAGCTATGATGGTAACCAGATTTCAGAAAGAAGCCTTTCACTTTCATTAAAATAACCATTACAGGATATGGAAATTTCAATTCATACATGTTCATACCATATGATGCATTTTATACTATATACTATGACTAGATTCAGAGAAGAAATTAAAAACCAACCAACCAAACAAAAAAACAAAAAAGCCAGGATGACAATGATGTTTCATACATACATACAATTTTGCTCCCAGTCTTTATCCACAGAGACAACAGAATAACAATTATTTTCAAGAGGAAAACTTTGAAAATTGCAGAACTGGTAGAAATAAAATGATGAAACACGTCACCACTGAAACTCAAATCTGTTATCATTTCACCAAATTACATGTCTTAAATATCAAATGTGACAGATAGGCAATTAATACAACGTAATGTCTCATTACAGAAGTTAGAGTTCTATGCATGATGTAATAGTTACTGAAAGTACATACAAATCTTGAAAGTACCTGTTGTGATTATTCTTCTTTCATTCATCTAAGGAATATTTCTCCCTTTAAAATGTTTTGTGCTACAATAATAGGGCTCACAGCAGTAAAATTCTTTAACTCTGACATGAATGTATGATAGAACATCTATTTTAATTGTTCTTACCATTGTCAGACATTGTGGTCACATGGCTGCAGACAGCAGCCACAGCTCACATTAGGTGTCTTTTCAAGACAGAAAGACTAACATGTTAAAGTTCCATAACTTACTCTTTTTACTTGACACATCAGTGGCAGTCCCATTAAAATAAGATATACGCTTTTACATTAGCCTGACAAGGGATTACACTAAATAAAATGTTTTTGACTGGCATGAGTTTCCCATTACTCAATTTGTCCTTTGCTGCCAGAACAGGGATATAAAAAGGAATATAACATGAAAAGTCCTTGTCCTCAGGCTCCTTGAAATTACTTGGAGGCCAGTAGTCTTTAAATCACGTTTTTTTTTTTTATTTAGGTTTTAATATTATGCAGCTTTTCAAACTTGATAATACTAACATTTAAATACATTTATTTCTCAAAAATAAATGCCATTTTAATTGTTAATTCAGTAACAACAGTTTTATGCTGACATTTTTATATCTCAGATAACTCATCTAAAAATAGAATTTTTGTTGTTCAACACATAGCATACTATTTTTCTGTTCTGTTTCATTTCTCTGAGAAGTTGGAAGGTAAAGCTTAAGCTATTCCATGATACTTTCAAGATTAAAAAAAAAAAAAAAAAAAAAAAAAAAAAAAAAAAAAAAAAGGTAAAAAAATATATTGAATTAAAGTCCGCAGTAGAATTGGTCAGTTATTGGCTCTCCTCTCTAATGGTCTATTTTTATTATGACTGACACTACATCATTTAACACTTTAGGTGACCTTCAAAGAATGCAGTTTTTTCTTCACTCAAACTAAAGAGGAATCTCAGTGAAAGAACTATTTGGGTCACCAAATAGCCTGTGTTTTTTGAGTGAGCCAAAATAACAGTTCCCACCTGCTCAAGCAAACATACAATGTGTGTCCTGATTAGGAATCATGCTTGCCAGTTCTTTTCCTGCTTAGTGGAAAGGACATATCAGAGTTCTCCATTTCCTCATTGTCAGATGATATAGTCAGCAGGAGAGGCCAGAAGCTAAAACAGGCTTAACCACCTTTCATTCCATAGCTAGAAAGTGTTGCATCTTTATCCTGCTGAAGAGAAAAAATCAAATTCTTCTGGTTTAGAGAAAGCAAAGTATTTCATTATTAAATCCGGTCTTTTCACATCTTACCCTTGGTTCTGAATCAGTAGCTCAAGCAGTTCCTCACTGTTTCCATGGAGTCAGAGGTTTCTGTCTCACCAAATCAAAACTGAGAAACAATTATGCTTTACATCTAACAGCTCAAGTGGGTTCACACTGGCCACCCACTTCCAGACTCTGAATGTCTAACTCCTTAGGTCCAACCGTACTAGCTCATTAAGTAATATTTTCCAAGTAATTTTGTGTATGTAAACATTGAACAAAAGGCTAAATATTGCAGCAAAGAAGAACTGAATACTGCACAGCAAGGTTTGATGTTAGCAGCCAATTGCCTCCCCTGCAGTTGGAAGACAGCTTGGGTAACTATTCCAAAGATTAATGAGCAATCAGTTCTAAATTAATCCAAGCTCTCACACCCTTCACAAGTATGATTTTGAGCTACACTCACAGAGATAAAATGCAGTATTTAGCATTGTGTGTTGTAGAACATTACTAGCAGAGTGAAAAAATTCCTCTTTAGCATTTTCTTCACATTTTTAGCTTTTATTTTCCCAAGCAATTTGAAAAGAAATGGACCATGAGGAGGTTTTCTGCATCAAGCTATAAAGAGAATTTTCCTGTCAGTCATTTCTAGAAATTATACAATCCCATTTTGGAACTGGAACAAAATTATTAGATCTGTGATACTCAAAACTGTTCTGAGATACCACTTTCATACTGTTTTTAACAGTACAGTGAGCAACACTGAAATGGCATTGGATGATTTTCTGTGGTTCATTAAATAATCAATTATTGGTGCATATGTGTGACCTGTAGCTCTACACATCTATCTCTATATGAGTGCAGATTCTGAGGGCTCAAACCAAACAAATAACACTGATAGAGTTAGGTACTAGGTGTATATATGCAGAAGTGGAATTTCCTCCTCTCCAGTACAGATTTGCCTCAGTCGTTGAAAAATAAAACAGTTTAGGAAGTATCTCATCAGTTCAGAAGTCTGTTAAGGGATAGAGCTCTGCCTTTCCAGTAAGACCCTAATATATTGCCTGTGCTCAGCTGGTTGCATGTGTATGTATGTAAAAAAATGAATCAATTATATGTAACATTGTGTTTCTTACATTAAAAAAGAGAAAATAAAAACAACCAAGAATTTTGTTGAGTTTAAATCTCCCATATTCTAACTATGTTGAGATTAGTTAAGGTACAATCCTATTTACTCCAGAGAGCATTATATAATTTGGTAAGATGCAGAAAATAAAGGGATTCTGGGCATTCTGATATGTCACGCGTCTCTCTGAAATACTGAACTGGATTTTTCCTTCTCACTTTCTAGTGTATGTCAAGGAAGAGATATCAGTTTTGCAGAACTGTTTAAATGACTAAACACTGAAAAAATCAGCATTACATCAATCTTAACAGTTTTGTATTTTCTTTGTCATAAAAAATGGGCTGTAAAATGTAGAAAAAAATTTAGAAAGGTACTATATCTAAAGAAATTTCCAACAAAACTGAATGCATTTGATGCAAACAAACAAACAAACAAAAACAAACAAAAATACAACCCCCCCACCCCACCCCCCCCTCCAAATAAATAAATATACCAAAATACAGCTATTATGGGGTCAACCAGGTGATGGTGGTTAGATGAAATACAGTATCTATTGTAGAGTTCAATTGTTACCTAAAAATGCATTCTCAAGACTTGTTAGTGGGAAATAAATTAACAGTGTGCTTTGTAATTACAGACAGCCTCATATGTTATTCATATGAAAAGCTTGTTAGTAGTAGCTTTAGTTTTCTTCTCATAAACTAATGTTAGCAATTTTTTTCTTTATTTGAATGTACTACTTATATATGTAAGAAATATGAGTCATAAATAGAGAGACAAGTTCTATTTTTAAAACCTCATGTTCTCATTATTTCATCACCATCATATTAAAGAAATTATCAAGTTATATTCAAACAAGTTGAAAGAAATGGAAAACAAAAAATGAGTTGAATTGTCTATGAAAGATCCTCAGAGTTTAATAAGTACTGATGCTGCACAATGGTTATTAATTTCCTTTACAATCAAATACTCTCTCTTCTTCCAAACATCAGATTATAGTTTTGATTTTGTTTTCATTACTCATTAATGCTTATTTACTTTGAGTGAGTGGCTATCCAAATATGCCAAGAAAATATCATTTTACAGGATTGCCTCCAGAATTACAGAGTTTTCAGATGTGTACACTCTTTCTCCTATATATTGTGATTAAAAGCTTGTAACATTCATTCACCTACCTCCCGAGCCACCTTTCTGTAGCTTCTACAAGAACAAGTTCTGTCCTGCTTTACCGTGATCTTTATTACCACCCTGAATGTCCCATTCATCATGTCTGTCTGTGAATACTAAGTTCTGAAGGGCAGATTGGCTACAAGGAGGCACAGAGGAGACATCCACCAAAAAAAAAAAAAAAAAAAAAAAAAAAAAAAAAAAAGAACCATGGACATTGTTAGAGGAAAGGAGGCAGAAAGACTGAACGATCAAGTGAACTAAGAGGACATCAGGAGAAGAATGTGTCAGAAAATATTAATTTAAAGAGATGAGGCATGAGGCTACATACTAGGAAATTTTATGGAACAGCTAGAGAGACATGATTAGAAAATAAATAAATGAAAGAGAAGAAAAGGAGAAAAAGGACAGAAGAAAAAGATGAGTAAAGACTGTAAAAGTACACCAGGATACCCCTAGACTAAAAGTAAAATAAACGTAAAATATGTGGCAAAAGGGAATGAGAAAAATAAGTGCAAAGCACAAGGAAGGAGCTGCTAATAAAACAGTGAAGGAGGAATTTATTTAGAAATGTAATTAAACTGGTTGAGCATGTTACTACACTATACACCAATGGACTAGGATGCCATCTACAAAGCCTAATTCCAGTGTCACTTGCAATAAGGACCAAATAAATTATAGTTGGTTTACACAGAATTCAATTTGCTTTTTCTGCTGAGAAACCCAATCAGATCCTACAAACACTTTCCCTTGAAGGGTAAGACTAGTCAAACCAGGGTGAAACAAGAATATACTACAAAGACACAGGCTTAATTAGTTACATTTTACAAACAGACAAGTGGAGAGTGTGATAGCATGGATAGAAATTTACTTCTTCTAAAATTTAGGATCTGACAGTTGAGATTTTTGTAACTTACATGAAAATTAATGACTTTGTGTACATTAGCTGAAATTTAGACTTCAAGTAGCTTATAAAGGATTTGAAAATATATAGTTAACAGAAAGGTTAAGCATAGGTTAATGGTTCTTATGACTGAGCAGAGTGGAAAGTACAGACACTTTAGTAGGTTTTCCACGTTATCTCATTTCAGATTGAAATCTCTGAGGGCTGTAAAGTGACTATCCTGACTCTGTTTCTCAGATGAAAACAGTCCAGGGACATACCAGACCATTAGTGTCTAATCAATTTGACATCAGTTGAGGAAAAAGTGCAAAAAGCTATATTTAGGAAATCAAAAGTGATCTGTGCAAAAAGTATTGGACAGATAATCTTCAAAATAGATGCTGAAAATGAGTAATCAGCCTTGAAAATATCTGGCCAAATTCTTACCTTGAGAAAGTAAATTAAGATACTGGATATTCCAGTAATTGCATGCATGCATATATATTGCATATATATATATTGCCTAGACAGGTTGTGGATGTCCCCGCCCTGGAAGTGCACAAGACCAGGCTCGATGGAACACTGAGAAACCTCATCTACTGGAAGTGTCCCTGCCAATACCAGGGGGTTTGGAACTAGATGGTCTTAATGGTCCTTACAACCCAAAACACTCTATGATTCTATGATTCTAAATGAGTCCTATATCATCAGATCAAACTGGGCAAACTCAGAAGATCAGCCAGAAATGACCATCAAATTCAGGTCATCCTGACTAAGGCTAAGGGTAGATCTGAAGAAACAGCACCTCCAGCAAAGCTGACTTGAAGCTGATAAAAAGATTAGGCCTACAATAATGACTGTCAGTTGAGCCTTTTCTTTTCTCCCATATCAGTCAGACACAAACTGAAAGTGAGTAAAAAATGAGTATCTACTAAACTATTAGAATGATACTGCAGATTATGCCTATTGTAATAACACGGAAAAACTGTGTTACCATAACTTTCGTGCCATAGTCAAAACAATGCTGATTTTTAAAATGACCTGAAGAAATATGTTGGGTTTTTTGTGTTTTTTGTGTGTGTGCTTTTTTTTTTTTTCTCTGACGGACATTTTTCAAACATCAGAATGACAATAGCCTAGCAAACTGTTCTGCACAGAAGCACAGAAGTCACAATTCAGATTCAGTCTTTGAAGATGTTTTACTCAGTCTTTCACTACTAATCCAGGAAGTCTTTTTTTTTTTTTTTTTTTTTTTTTTTGTTCTTGTTCTTATTCTCAGGAAAAATTGAAAAGTTCCAGAATTAGAAGAAAAGGGTACATTTGCACTTTAATCACTTGTCTGGATTTGCTGAACATAAATCAGACATCCAAACCCCATCAGCATACAAGAAAGAATAAGAAATTACACTCAGATTCTTCCTAACATCATTTAGAAATCTCATATGCCATGTACTTCATTGAACAAAAAATTATGGATTTTTATTTTTTTAAGTTTTAAGTTGAAGCACAACAACAACAACAACAACAACAACAACAGAAAAAAAACAACAAAAAAAACCAGAGCTTTAACTTTGTGATTCATTGAAAAACATTATATAATCTCAGCCAATTATAAAAACAAAACAAAACAATAAAAAAAACTTCAATGAAAAAAAATATAGTGCATAATATTACTAAAGAAAAACAACAAAAATGAATGCAGAAAATAGAGCTAAGCACTGAAAATAGTAGACATGTTCACTTGGCTATAGATATGCATAAAATTTGTTAAGTCCAAGAGAGGACTGCTTCTTGTCTGCATGCCAGGACTGACACCCACTAATCCTCAACAAAGCTTTTCTGACAAAATTGCTTCACAGTATTGGCAAATCTTCAGGAAATATATGATTACATAAAACTTCTGTTGTGTAATTCTGTGAATCCTGTACAAGTTGTAATCACTGCCTGAGCACTCAAATTCAGTGTTAGTGAGAGATTTAGTTGATCATTCTGTTTAACTCTAGAAATGGAAGAAAAGCACTACAAATACTGGTTATTTCTCTGTGGTTATGTTCCTTAGGACAATAAGTTGCTCATTGTATTTGGAACAGAAACGCGTTAAATACAGGGACTGTGCTGATGCATTGTTTTAACACCTTATTTTCTTATTACACCGTTGTAACTGTGTTGAGTTTTAACCCAGCAAGATACTAAACACCAAACAACCTTTCACTCACTCCCCACTCCTCCAGCAGGATGAGGTAGAAAATCAGAAAAAAATAAGTTAGAACACTATGAAAACTATTTACAAAGATGGACAAAGAAGAGAGAAATAATCGTAATGATACTAACAATAAAATAGAACAGGTCCTTGTGACCCTTCCCACCCCAACTCTCACTGGCAGGACAATATCAGAAGCTAAAAAACTCAACAGTCTTTGTTTCTGTATTGCATCACTTACCAACTAAAATATCAGTGAGTTATCAACATTTTTTTTTCTCTAGAAAAGCTAGACTAATCATTATGAACACTAATGCTATTGATACAAAAGCACAGTAAATACAAGGTGCTCCAAAACTCATTTTTTGTTTGTTTGTTTGTTTGTGTTTTTGTTGCTTGCTTCTAGAGAATTTGTTCTATAATAATGAAGATACTTTTGTCAGAATTTAATCTAACAGATGCATATCTTTAGCAGCTAATGCTTTTTGCGAAGAAGTTCCTCTATGGATTTAGATTTTGAGTCTCATTACTCCCTATCGTCTTTCCAGCATAACTATTTTAAAACCACTATTTAAAAAGCCATTAACCCAGAGCACTGGGAGTAAATAATACCTGTCTGAAAACATGACAGCCAACATTTTTCCCCCAATACACTGTAACTCCTCTGCCTGGCAGACAGCATCTAATACCATTCACAACTTCTGCTGAGAAAGAATATGAAGTCCATTTTCTTTTCTTTTTCCCACATTTATTTATTTATTTATTTATTTATTTATTTATTTATTAATTACACAAATCTACCATTTCCACAGCCTGCTGGCTCCTGTACCTGGGTGGGGATTACAGTCTGCCCCACAGGCTCTCATATTCATGCCGCAGAGGAGCGGCAAAGTCAAACATTGCACCACAGCCAAGGCATGAATGGCACTGCTCCCACTCAGACAGTGTCCCCGAGGACTGGTGGCACACAGCAGTAGAGAATCTCCCTGCTAATCTCCTCAAACTGTTGTTGACCTACCTCTGTCATCCCCTCCCCAGTATATAATAAATCAAGCACATTTTACATGAAAAATGAAGTAATTACTCGGTGAATCCAATGGCTAATTGCACACAGAAGCCTCTGGGAGATATGGGACAAATCCATGTCAGATTTTGAAAGACTGAGAAAAACCAAACTAAGTTAATAACTCCTCAAATACTGACAGACTAGAGGGACTGTAATGCACCATTTCTTCAGACAATCAAATACCCTGCTGAAGGGAAATGGAAAATTCTAGCTATATAGCTTAGCTTTTAAGGGATTTTGAGGAAAAACTGTACCAGAAACAACCTGTTTCTGAAGAAAAAACGTCACAAAGATGCAGTTCTCCAGTCACACATCATTACTGCACATTATATACAGCAGCCTTCTCTGCTTTTGTAGCCTACTTGCCTTCCACCTGCTTTACCACAGTATACTGAGTCCCATTTCACTCCTTTTTCTTCCCCTTCTGCACGGTTTCCAGTGCTTAATTCCTCCTTCAATTAAATTCAGTTCACTAGCAGTCTCTTTCCCCAGCTCCCCTCTTTATTGTTCCTTATCCAGCCAAACCCTCCCAAAGCTCCTATTACCACTTCATCTCTCTGGCTGCTCAGATGCCTTTTGCTGGAGCTAGCCAGATTTTAAAGGAGAGGAGAAAAGGGTCTGAGACAGGGCAAAAGCAAGTGAAAGAGAGACCAGTTCTCTTGCCCCCATTTAAATGTGCAGACAGTCTTTGTTCAAAGCAGATCACATCAGGGGCATTCAGCTTCATCAGTGCAGCTCTGCCCTGAATGAAACATTTTTGTCCTGTTTGAGTACAACATCTCATCATTTGGATAATGCTAGCAACTATAAGGGACTATAAGACGCTTATTTGTTAAAGGTAATAGCAATAAAGAGCTGATATCTACTGAACATATGTCGTTTTTTACTTGGATAAATTGGCCTGGATTACGGCAGGACAGCAAAAGAAACATCTATGACAGAAATGCCACTCCTCTGCCAGATTTCAAGGTCACTTACAATCTGGTATTGAAAAACAACACATTTTTCTCCAGCCTAGCTGCTGGAAACAGCTGAACCATTTTGGCGGACTTTTTCAAGTCTTTTCTGAGGTGACTAGCCAGCATGGAAAATTTTAGCCTCCGTAGCTATAGAATCTGCCAAGTTTCTTATTTTTTAGTGTGAGACACACATTTTCACTCATTTTTCTATTTGTTCCCCTAGCAGTTACCTTCATCTCACACAGCCACAAGGCAGTGCTGAGATCTTGTCTGCAATTCAAGAAACCATCAGCAGGATACAACTCATCAGCTAATGTTTTCTTCGGAGAAGGAATGAAAAACAAAACAAACAAACAAAAAAAAAACCACCATCAAAATCAAAACCTTTTCAGTTGGCACTTTAAAAATATGACTTTCAAAAATCTGCAGTGACTTGTGGAAATTAAATTTGGATGCCCGTACTTCTCTTTATTGGCTAGACTTCTCAGCAGGTGCTACAAGCCCAGTTACATCAAGGAAGAGAGAAAGGTAGAATAATAGAAAAAGAAAAATAGCATGGGAGACTGAAATCTCAGACCTATAGCTTCACTAGCTACCATAAATAAATAAAAAATAAAAATAAAAATTTTAAACAAAAAACAACAACATTTCATATTTATACTCAAAGGTTTTGATTGAAGATTTTAATTCAGCAATGGAATGGAACTTCAACATTTTTTTTAACAAGAAAACAGGTCAAATTAGCTCAAGAGTTCTAATGTTTTGAAGCAGAAATATTCAAAAACAAAAAAGAAAAATTGCTCTTGGGCATTGTAGAATCTGAGGTAATGGGATTTGATCAGATAAAGACAAAGGCAATTATTTACATAACAAAGAAAAGAAATCCACAGAGAAAAAACAGTCTTGCTTTCATGATATTTTAGAAACAATCAGACATCAAAACATTATTTTCATGCAGACATGTTTTATTGTCTTATTATGTTTAATCAACATACATGGATGAGTTGGAGATACTGAGAATTTCATTCTACAATTTATATTTCCACAAGTCACCTTTGATAATATTTAGCTAGTATATCTGTTTATGTTAAGAAAACAGAGCTTCTTTTTTTCTTAATATAGTAAAACTATCATGACATTTGTCACAGATAGGATAGATGATTCAAATAGCATTGAAGTTGTGGCAACAAAAATGTGAAAATCTTCAAGTTTGCACTGAGACTACAATGTATACAGATGCATGGGTACATTCAGTACAGTAAAACATTATACCATACACACATGCTATAAAGGAGAATCTTTACATCACTCTTATCCCTTAAAAACAAAAACAAAAAACACTGCCTTTTCAAAAACGCCTCTAATTTTAGAAGTTTTAGCTTTGAAAAACCCTACTTCTGTCATCTTAGAGCATCTGAATGTCACTGTCTATGCATCAGAGATGAGAGGACAGGAAATATAGGAGTAACCTACTTTAATGTATTAGTATACCTCAAGAGTTTGAGGAAGGAAAATATGTTACCCTGCTGCTGATTGCCAAAGGAATGACACACAAAGAAAGAAGGAAAGCAATTTTATTCTGAGCTCTGCATTAACATGGATTAAGTTAGCTTGGTACATGAGCCTGAAATACAAAAACACCAGACAAATCCTGTGGGTACTGGTGAATGGCAAGCCAGACATCAGCCAGTAGTGTGTGCTTACAGCCCAGAAAGCCAACTTTATCCTGGGCTGCCTCAAAAGAAGCATGGCCAGTGGGTTGAGGGAGGTGATCCTGCCCCTCTGCTCTGTGCTGGTGAGGCCTCACCTGCAGTACTGTGCCCAGACGTGGAGTCCGTAGTACAGGAGAGACAAAGATCTGAGTGCACCCAGAGGAGGGCCACAAAAATGATCTGAGGGTTGGAACATCTTCTCTGTGAAGAAAGGCTGAAAGAGCTGAGTGCATGCAGCCTGGAGAAGAGAAGGCTCTGAGGTGACCTGATAGCAGCCTTTTGGTATCTAGAGGGAGGCCATAAGAAGGAAGTGGACAGACTTGTGTAACTAGTGATAGGATTGAGGGAATGACTTCAAGCTGCAACAGGGTAGGTTCAGGCTGGATGCTAGGAAACACTACTTCTCTGAAACAGTGGTCAGGCAGTGGAATGGGCTGCCCAGGGAGGTGGAGGAGTCACCAACCCTGGAGGTGTTCAAGGAACATTAGGACTTTGTGTTTGGGGACATGGTTTAGTAAGAACTATTGGTTGATAGGTGAATGGTTGGACTGGGTGATCCTGTGGGTCTTTTCCAACTTTGGTGATTCTATGATTCTTTAGCAGAGTTTGTTGTGATAGAAGAGGGGGAAATGGTTTCAAACTAAAGGAAGGAACATTTAGACTAGATATAAGGAACAAGTTTTTTTATAATAAGGGTGGTAAGGCAGTGGAACATGTTGCCCAGGGAGGTGGTAGATGCCTTGTTCCTGGAGACATTCAAGGAGAGGCTGGATCAGGCTCTGAGCAACCTGATCTGGCTGTCGATGTCAATGTTCATTGGAGGGAGTTGGACTAGATCACATTTAAAGATTTTTTACAACTAGGATGAGTCTATGATTCTATAATGACAGTAACAATATATTCCTGTCACTTAAAAACTCCTGTATTATTTCTAACCCTTTATTTCTCACTTCTACTGAATATATATATATTTATTCCCAAATGCTTCAATTTAGAACTGTTCAGAATCATTATATCCTTAGTTATATTAATGATGGATGTATATACAAATTTTGTATGTATATTATATACATAAATACAGTTTATTTATATAATTATATATATACAGTATATATGTATAAATGCACATAAATATGCTTAGTTATTTAGTATATACATGGTCAAAGATCAAGATTACCACATTAAATCATAAACACAGTTTTATATTTATATGTTTTAAAATTTTCCTGTCCAAATATCATGCCAGCAAGTAAATGCTAATAAGTACAGCAAGCATACTAGCTTCTCAAAAACTACCCCTTTTAGGAGATAATGCACAACTAGAATAAGAAAGGAACACATTTACCTGTTTCCAGATATACATGCACATCCTAAATTTCACGATGGCAGGTCAGTATAAATATATACATGTAATACAATTGCAAGGCTTTAATTTCATGTACATGATTTTTGTTGTCACTGATGATGTTTTTGTTTTGTTTTGTTTTGTTTTCTGTTTTTTGTTTTGGTTTGTTTTTTTCCTTTTCTCAAAGTATTTCAGAAAAGATCTGTTATTTTTATACAGTGAAATGGTATGATCTTAGTACTGTTACCTTGAGCTATAATTCAAAGGATCTTACACTGTGTGGAAAGTGTTAAATATACCTCCTAAAATACTCTACTACTCACTTTTTCTTTTCAAGTAAGTATAAACAGTCTGGAAGCGCACTGTTTTTTAAAAGCTTTTGTTTCCTCCTTACTCACATTCAGTCCTTTCATACCACCCCTCAAGGCAGAACTGATTTTCTCTTTTTAAATTCACATTTGTTTTCTACGTACTTATTATTATGTCAGTAGTTTAATTCAATATCTATAAATTGAATTTCTCTAAATCACTGCAGAAAAAAAAAAAAATCACATATACTATATACTGAACTAAACACTCAACCTCTAAAGCTCTGGCAACTCAGTTCTTGCTACATTCTTGATAGGATACTAGGCAGTGATAAGGCAGTGAGTTTGATGATAAAGCACTGAATCTGACACGTTAAAGATAAATGAGAATTACTGATAGAAAGCTGCTCCACTTTTGCCTTCACTGTATGGAAAGGTAGGTTCATTTCCATCTGCCTGTCAGGTAACTGAAAACAACAGGCCTTATCCTTCCTTAATCTCAATGGGTTACCCTCATAAGCTCTTTAAAAGTTATATATGGAAGCTGAAGTAAGCCGATTAGCAATGGTTGTTTGCAATCGGACATCAGCAATGTACATAATAACAGTGGGACACTACTGAGAATAATGAATAAGGATGGTGCCAGTTGGAAGATGTAGCAATGTTATTTAAGACACAGAAGGGTCACATCAAACTCAGGAAGTGGCTGTGTACACTTTCAAACACTAATTTTTCCATCCTGAAACAGCAATTTAAAATTTCCAGGCTTTGAAAAGGGTACCTTTGCTCACACTACTCAAACTAAAAGGCTTCACTGCTCATTCCTTTCTAGGTAGATATTTAATCTTTCTCAAATCCTGATTTCATAAAGTTCTTAGACAGGAATTGATAGCACTCATTTGTGTCATTTAGGTGTATTTTACTGAATTAATACACTGAATTCTCTCCAAAATACATTTTATGTTTTTGTTGAATTAATGCAGCTTTGAATAAAAATAATGCTAGCATTTCGCACTGTAATATTACTTTGTTAATATTTGTGCTGTGACAATAGTTCAGTTACAATATATATCTTATTCATCTACTGTGGCAGCAAAACCAATGCTGAGCAAATTACAATGCCTAACAGCCCCTTCCAAACTGATTTTAACCTGCTTTGCATCCTGTAAAATGGCATCTGTGTCATGTTCACCCATTTTTTAAGTCATGAATAAAACAAAATTGAGAAAGAGCAGAAAAGAGAGGTCGTTGATTAAAAGCAAAAATATGACAGAAAAGTGTATACATTAACTAAAGTTCTGTATGATTCTTCTCTGAGATTAGACAACCTTTTGATTTAATTTTTCCTGACAGTTCTGTATAATATCATAATAGACAGAATGTCCTTGGTTATCACTTTTGTTTCCTCTAACTGTTTGTCCTTGTCTATTGTCTGAGTCACATCACTTTTAGACAAAGCAAACACAGCAGAAAGTTTTTTACTGCAGTTTTAAGTGAAGGTCCTCTCAATGGCCTATCCAGAATTCTTGTCGCAATTCTGAGTGTTGAATTACTTCTCCTCCTGTAACATACAACAGTGTGGATCAGAAGCTAAAATATATGGGACCTGCCAATAGTTAAATGAGCATACATGACAACTTTCACAACTATAATTACCCCTTATTTATATTAGAAATCCCCAAGGGTATGTTCAGGTATACACAAAGCCCAAGTTCCTATATATTCTCAGCATGTGAGCATGTTCCTGCAGTTTTGTCAGTTAAGCATGACCACAGCCATGCACAGGCTATAGAGTAATTCTTAACCACTGGAGAGATGGTTTGAGCCTTTGTCACAGCTGTGCTAAAGAAAACAACATGGTCAGAAACACTCACAGCTTGGGTTTGTGAAGCAAAGCCTGCTCTTCACCATGTAAAGCAGATATAGCCAGATATGCAGGCTTAGTAACTTGAATGTATACAATTTTAGGTGTTGGTATGTGGCACAAAATAAAAGAAAGACTGATGACAATTCAGTACTAATGCTAAGATCCTGAAAGAGATTTTAATGATTTATCCATAGTAACATAAGATCTTGAAGTCAATCAGGTCCTATTCATGTAGTTGAAACTAATTCCTAATGCCCAAGTCAGTAATATTTGTTAAATTTCTCTGGACTCCCACTGCCAGAAGGAGAGCTTGTGCTTAGATTTTGGGCTGCATACTAACACATGATATCAAAGTATAGTCATGATTATAATAGTAATGTTAGCTTTGACTATGTCCACACAATTTAGTTCACGTACAATGCTAAATATTTTCCAGGAACCACATAAAATGATACAAGTTATGTTAAGTGGTATATATACAAGACTGTTACATTATTCTTAAAACTGTAATATATTTTAACTTGGATCAAAAATACAAGAATTTACATTTTTTTCATAAAAATTATTTTTACTTATCCTTTTATCCATAAATCTGTAGTGCTAAATTAATACAGTTCTTTTATAACTTTTTTTAAATCTTTTTTTCCTTTTTTTTTTTTTTCCTTTTTTTTCTTCATTCCCCATAATGTGCTTGTTAAAATGGGGGGGGGGGCACCTCATTTGGCATGACCCATGTTGCAGATACCCTGTTTTCTCTGCATTCTTTGAACATTTATACTACAGAAATAGATGGCAATGCAGCACAGGAAATAGGGTAGATAAAACTATTCTGCTTAAACAGAAAGTGACTATGGTCTTTACAAGAATAAGAATATTCAACTATTCCTATTCAGCTATTGTTCCACAACCTGCAAAAAGTATTTCTAGGCCTCCAAGCATATTCTAATTTCTCAGACTGGGAGTTACACCTCTCCCTGGAAAGGCTCAGTATCTGACTCTTGATGGTTCATATGCCTCATTACTTGCCATTTCTTCATTGTAATGATTGCAGAGGTTTTGAAGGGTCAAAGAAAGAGAAGAAAATCTGATATGGTTAGAGTTGGACGTTTTTTTCTGAGGGCTATAGAAAGTAGAACAGGTACAACAGAGGTAATCTAGCTTTACAAAAAAGCCAGGGATGGATGGAAAATACCTGCTCATCCCTTCTGTGCATATAAGATGTATTGGAAATGCTGTGAGAATATGAAATTATTTGGCAGTAGTTTAAGCCACAAGTAAAAATCTCTCCAGAATTCACCTTTAGGATGTTTTAAACTAGGCTGACATCTAAACCCTACTCTGACTGCTGATTTTTGAACTCTGTCACATTTCCACAAATTACTTCGCTATACTGAAAATCTGTGAGTAAACATCCTAGTAAAGTAAGAGTGTGCGTAACTAGCTCTGAAGGATATAAATAACATTTTTATAACTTTTTTTTTTTATTTATTTTTAATTTAAATCAGTGATAAGGATTACAAAAGTAGTGCAACTGAGATCTAAGATCTGATTGTACCTGTGTTTCTGTAGCAAAGAAAGGAAGAGGAAATCTTCATGGATTTTCTAATGTCCTTCTGAATCTCTGGTTACCTAATGAATCAATATACATCTCCAAAGAACAGGATAGTTACATTCTCATTTCTACCTGCAGGTTCTGTAGATTCATGTAAACCCTCTGAATGTAGATATGTACAAAAAAAATCTGAATAAATGGTGGTGAATGACTGCCTGTTATAAAAGCCGATCTCCTTTTAAGCTTTAATGCAAAGGGATAGCTTTGCATTGCTTACAAACTGCACACTGTGCCCTTCTAGTCCTCTCTGGATTTCAGCACCGTTAAGGTGCTCATCCATACATTCATCAAGGCCAATTCTCTTTCATTTAACAAAAGTGACAGAATCATCCAGTTTTCTTTTAAATCATGGCAGAAACTTTTAATTGACTACATAGGCATTAATAGAATGTTACAGGCAGCGACAGACTTGCTGTCATTGCCAACAAAATCTTGTAGTCCAAGTCCAAATGTTGCCCTTTGGATTGAAAATTACCATGCTGTTATACTTAATTCATCTCACCATCTGCATTTGTCTAATATGTGATAAATACAAACAGAAAAACAAAGGGGTTTGAAATTGAAAAAATGATATACTTGAAAATTGCTCAGACTGAACCTCATTAAGAACTGGTTCCTATCTTATTTTGTTTTTTAAAGGCAAAACATGAGCAGATATATATGGTTGATTTGCACTCTAAAATTCATTGTAACTGTACAACTACAGGATGGGAGTCTAGAATTAAAATGAGTTTTAAAAGGACATGCTCCCAATCATACAACAATTCACTAGTTCAATTTTCTTGTACCCACATCTAGGAACAATATCAAAAAGGAATCATATGTTCTAACAAGATATTTGATTGAATGACCCAGTCTTCAACCCTAACTATTTCATATTAGCACTTCTCTGCACCTTGTTATTTTTAAAAAAACAAACAAACAAACAAACAAAACAAAAACAACAACAAACAGAAGAATATGTATATATTTTAATAGCTACTCGCATGATGAGGGGAACGTTTCAATATCATTTGAATTTTCTGGTGTATCTTGATTAAAAATAATAGGGTTTTTTTTGTTGTTGTTGTTTTCTGAATATCATACATATACATTAATAAGATTTCAAGTGGTGAATTAGAACATCCCAAAAGATAAACTGTAATAAATTCTCTGATGTAAGGATGTACTGTTCTTTATATATATATTGACCATGTGTGAGACAGCACAATGTAGAGTCACCATAGCAACAATACAATACGTTGAGTAAATCAGGTTGAAAACCATTGAGTACATTAGATATGCAGGGCACAGAGTTCTTATCCTGCTGTTGGATCAGGTCCATACTACCTCTTTATATTAAGCTGCCCTATTTTAAATAAACAGTCTCTAGACCTCCCCAAATTAAACAAGAATAACTTCAGGCTCTAGAAATCATTGCTCACTTGAATACAGTTAGAAGAATGCTTTGTTTGTAGAATGCTTTGAAGATAAATCCCAAAACAGAGCTTGTAATCTATACAAGCTGTAAAATAAAGTGTAGACCTGGATCAGGGAAAGTTTGGAGCAGTAGTGAGAGGATGATTTGAAGAAAAACACACGATGTTGAAAGTATACAGTCAACATAGTGTTTTGAAAAGCAGACTAAGAATAAATAAATAAATAAATATTTAAACAAATTAAAGAAGACAGTAGAAATTCCAAGACCTAAAACTTAAATTGCTTTCTATTTAACTTCCTTTAAATTATGACATAGGTATTTTTAAGAGCTAAAAATATGCACTTAACATTAAAATATTTGAAAGAAAAGCTAATTTTGAATCTAAGATAAATATGATCATGAGGGATTAATTTCTGTGTCTGTTAAAACAAAGGAAATAATTATGATCTCATGAGGCTCTGTTCTTTATTATTTGTACTAACTTCTGTGGGTCTTGAAGCAATTTGTATGATAAGAAAATTGTAAGAACAGAGGACCATATATTTTCCAAATTACAACTAAATTAATATTTCTTATTTTATTTTTTTCCCATTCTATTTCTATCACTAGGATTTTTATTTCCAGAGGTTTTTTGTTGTTGTTTGTTTTTAATACAAAGAAATGGAAACATTTCCTAAACACAAATATCAGAGTAGAAGATAAACACTCACCAAACTAACAACATCTGGTAGGCTCTGAAGTTCTCCCATCAGATCCAGAATAAATTTCTCTGAGCAGCACAAAAACCTGCAGTCAGCTTTGGTTTTCAGTTGTCTTATTCTACCCTCTTAAATTTAACTGTTATGAAGTCCAGCCCTCCTGTCTTCTTTAGTAAAAATTGTTAGGGGAAAATAACTAATTTCAAGCACCTATCCTTTACCATTCATTTAGCTTTAGGGTGTGTCGTGGAACAGCAATAGCCACAGCACTATTACAGAGAAAGAAGCACACACTGGTGCTCACAGATTCTAAGGTGCTTCTACAAATATACAAAGGTAATCTGCTTTCAGAGTTATCAAAATGCACTACAAAGTTTTTTTTAAAAAAAGGCTTTTTCTAAGCCGTGACAAAATATATAGTTAATAATAATCTGTGCCATTTTGTTGTTGTTGTTGTTGTGTTTTTGGAAGAGACACTCAGAAATGTTTTTTTTTTTCAATTCTACCTCATTGTGCCTGCACCCACTACGTCATCCACAGACCAGATGCTTAAAATGATTAATCTATATCATATGTCATATATATTTATGTACATACACATATATCTACATATAAATATAGGTAGATATTCACTAAATCTTCCTACAGTAAAAATCTTCAGATATTAGATGGACCAGGTATGCCAAAATGCTCTGTCAGGGCTTCCTGTTAGGCTACTTTCACATCCTGTTAGCTGTTCTACAGTGTATGTAGCGACTGAGAAAGCAGCCTCTGACCCACTGACTTTTTCATGCTCTAACTAGTAAGTAGGAAACAACAGGGGTTGAGGGGAGCTCTATGAAAGAGTGCTCGTCAGAGCGTGACAAATTGGAAAATGGGCTCTTCTGTATTCTTTAATGACAAGAATATTTAATAGGCTACGTAGGGGGTACATTAAAAAAGTTGTTAGCTAGCCAGAAAGTACACTCCTGGGGTGAAGTCCTAGTCTCATTGAAGTCAATTGAAAAAGTTCCATCAGATTGAATGGGGCTGCAATTTCACTCCTTGTGTACACTTGAGTGAAAATGTCTATTTAATATTACAACAGAAAGGAATTCCACTCTATGCTTTTGGATTCTACACAAAACACCAAAAATAGCTGTTTAGGTAAGTCATACTGTTTACGAGGCTTAAAATAAACTGGTTTAATTTTCTCTTCCTTCTTTGCCACTCTAAACGTGAGAGTCTGCCTTTAGGTGTCTAGTGGTGAATTACGTCAGTTGTACTGTTTTATATTACACTTCAATAGGGTGCAGAGGGCCATAAAGTTGATTATTGAAAAATGGGTTGCAAAAGTGCAAAATAAAATTTATGTAAGCAGGCTTTTTCCCCCACTTGGCTCATAACTCCAATATTAGTAATTTTGCTCCCACTGATGTTTATAAGAATTGTGACTGCAGAAAGATGGAAAACTACTGTAGAGAAGTTGATCCAAGGGCTGGGTCATAAGCCTAGGATCTGTGTTAAAATCCTTTCTTTTGCAGTAATATCTTGGCAAAGTTACTTTGGACTTTATTTTTAAAAGTGTTAGACTCCAAGAAAGTCAGACAGGCACCAGATTGATTTTCAAAGGCATTTGTAGTATCTAACTCTTTCTGACTTCTATGACGAGTTTAAAGAGTGAGGAAAAATGTACAGGTTTCTGAGATAGCCATAAGAGAACTTCCATACCTCACAGATGTCTCATAAATATAAATATATTGAACACCATGCAATTTTTATATACACATAACTCACAGACATCTACAAACTCACAAGGAGAGAAAAATAGACAGCAAGGTCTATAATTATGCTATCTTTCCGTGAAATGAGTAGTAACTTAATGCTCAATCTTATTTATATAAACAGACATACTGGGTGGTAAAGTAATAATATATGAATAAAGATAGTAGACAGTCTGAAAATGATTTTGTTTTCACATGCAACATTAATTATCATTAGGATTAGACTAATGTAGCACTTATCACTTGGAAGTGGTATACAGGGAAAAGTGGAATGGAAAAAAACAAACAAAAAAAAAACAACACCTTAGTGTAATTATTATTCTTAGTGTGTGAATCAGTATGCTTTACATGTCTGTTTTCTTTAATCTACTAGTGTAAAAATCCTTTTTTGCAAACTGCTGAAGAGTTCATTTCATTAATCCTTTAGGAAGAATTTCTGTCAGATGCTTTAACTAATGGCTTTTAGCCCCTGGATGAGTTTAAAAGGAAAATATTACTTGGATCAATAATTAAACACCTGAGTTTCGGGGTTACTTTTGAAGAGAAAAAGAAAGAATTCTATATTATTATTCCTGTCATCCTCGCTTGGCATTGAACGGTGCCTTTAGAAATCTTGTTATAAGACAAATCTTTTATTTGCCATTGGCCATTTCCTTGAAGCTTAAATGTCCTAAACATTCTGCTTTGGAGAACGTACCTTCAAAGCAATTTTTAATCACTACTGTATTAACTGCCAATTCCATGAATGTTTACCCTGGGATGACTGTTTTTTTTTTGTTTTTGTTTTTGTTTTTAAGTAAAGTTTGTATTAACCATAGTTAAGTAAACAATTACAATCCAGAAAATCTATGAATAAAAGCCATAAAGCAGGCATACGAAAAGCTTAATTTTTTTCTATCTCAGTATGACAAAAGCTCATAAATTAATTCTTGTCTGAAAATGAGTCCATCAATTATGGATCTTCAGCACTATTATTACTACTTCAAGAGAAATTTTCATGTTCTTACTCATGTGGGGTAGCACTTCACTGCAAAGCAGTCTGATTATTGTTTTTAATAAGACTATTTCTGAAGTTGAGTAGGGTTCAGTATGAATCAAGACGTAACTACTGAGTATCTATGCACATACACTAATTAGATATTTTGAGTAGGGTGCATCTACATTAGCATTATAGTTTTCATCAGGAGTGTACTATTGAAGGAAATCTCTTTCAGCATCTCTCTTGCTGTTCTTTGGCTCAGAGCATAATGAATTCTTGGAGAACACAGATGATAGATTTTTTCCTTGATGAAACTGAGATACAAAAGACACTCTGAATGTCATCATTACCACTAATGCATAATCAGCTGACAGAGCCTTCTAACAAGAGTTCACACATACCCAAAAACATGTACAATGAAAACACAGGGTCCTCAACACCATCTGTTTCACTCCACACATCTTCTTCTGCAGGGCAACTTACTACTGTAGAAATATTTCTAACAAGCTCCAGCCACTAACAGACACTTAAAACAAAAAATCAAAATAAAATTATTTCAAAATAACACCATTGAAATATACATAGTACAAATACTGTGCCCTGCACAAATGTATTCCCACCAGTCCACATTATTTGCTAGTTAGAAAATAAAACAGTGATTTTAGCATTATCTATATGCTTATTGGAGGCATGAGGCTGCTCCGGAGCCATGATTTAGAATGGCAAGTTAGCAACATAAAAAAGACCATGTTAGCACTCCTCTGTGACTGAGTTATTCCTTTCTCATTGACAGATAGGTAACTAATTCTATGTTTTAAGAATAACAGTACAAAATAACATAGAACAACTGCTACAGGAAGGACCTCAGGCAGGACACTTCCAAGATGCTGTTGTCTCATATGTTTTAAGTACAGAGCTTAAACCTAAGATGTCAGTGAGAGCTGTAAAACTATCGAGTATCTCCCAATTATAAGCTCATCACTTATAAGCTCTATTTCTCATTATCATTTTAAGAGATTGCTACTGCATTTCTACCCAGTTATGCCTCCATGCCCAGACACTGAGCTACTGCTTACTAGTAGAGATTACATTCTCTAAATGTTTATCTCCATCCACACATGATTCAGTAATTGGCCTAATTGGCAAAAGCCTTAAGAGGCAAGGGAGGGAGAAAAGAAAGGGAAGCGAGACTAAAAAGTAAGGAAAAGGTAAACCCAGTTTGCTCTTGACAAAAAGAAATAGTGATTTTAGAATGTTCCTATCACTTATTATTATATTATATATTATATGTGTTATATATATATATTAAATATTAGATATATTATATGTTATATATATATAATATTATGTTATATGTGTTTATTATAACACAGTATATTGTAGAAGTAAACAATATTGCTATTATTGCACTCCAGTTTATTTTTGGGTTTTAAAAATATAGAACTACAAGAAAAGTCTTATTTGTCATTGTGACAAAACTATAAGATAGAGTTAAGCCATGGCAGGAGTAAGAAAAAGAGATATAAAATTTGTTGCAAAGAAAATCTTCATTTCAATTAGCTGTGAAAAAACCAAAACAAACAAAACAAAACAAACAAAACCAAACCAAAACAAACAAACAAAAAAAACAACCAAAAGAACTCAATTTTCTCTACTAAAAGATCCTGCTAAAGTATGTCTGAGTTGCATATAGCAGGGCTGTGGCTAAACTGTCCTCAGTGCAGTGTTTAAGGAACAACAGCTTTTCAGATGTAATATAAGCAATCAGATAAATCATCAGTTTTATATATATATATATATGTATATATATATATTTCCTGAAGAATAAAACAATATCCACTTAAGACAAGATTAGAAAGCCATGTGGGGTTCGAGGGGGAAAATATGTGGAATCGTACAATCATGTAGTTTGGAGAAGACCACTAAGATTGCCTAATCCAATCATCAACTAATTACAACCAAGACAGCTAAATCATGCCCCTTTACCTTGAAAACCTCCAGGGATGGTGACATCACTAATTCCCTGGGTAGCCTGTTCCAATGCATTATCACTCTTTCTGAGAAAGAATTTTTCCTAATATCCATTCTGAACCCTCCCTGGTGCAACTTAAGGCCATTACCTCTCATCCTATATATGGATGTATGAATACAAATCAAACACCTATGATTTCAGAAATGAAGGAGAAGTTTACTTCAAGTTAAGATCTTTGAGCACATCTTTCTTCTACAAACTCTCTTACTACAGATACTATTTTCACATTGTTTTGGTAAGTTGTTAGGACAACTTGTTGTGAGGAAGGCCATAATAACAATATTATGTCATTACTTTATCCCTGAAAAAGGAGGAAAAGAAAATAGTAAATCTTTACTTTAAAAAAAAAAAAAAAAAAAAAAAAAAAAAAAAAAAAAGTATGACAGTATGACACTAGCATTTCACATTGTTGTATCAATTCTTACTAATATTCAGGGCTAGTTCTGGATTGTGGCCAAGGACAGGAAATAGGCTAGGGCTTACTATTTGTCTTGGCTTTGTGCTCTAAGTCAGTGACTGAGCATACTTTTAAATCTTTAATTTCAGACTATAGATTTCATCTCTTGATACTGACAGTTTTTTTCCGAGACCTAAAGGAAAATCTCTTGAGTTCCAATATGTCAAGTAGATAGAATGGCAGGTTGCAGGCAGCAGCAGTTGAAAATCTGCTTGTAGCCATCTCAACTTGTAATTGCCGCTTCACAGCTGAGACCAGAGCCTAAGTATATGAGTGCTCCTGCTTCATTTCTTGGATGTGAGGTGGTGGCCAAAAGTACCGTTTCCTAGCTGATCCTGATACTGAACTGCACAACTTTCTGAAAGTCATCCACACACCTAGGTGTGATACAGGACTCAGGTGTGAGCTACTCTTGTTAACTAATAATGAACACTATGTTAATTCTGCTTTCTCTACAAGACAAAATCACACTGAGTCTCAGGAGACTTGGTCTCCTAGTTCCTATCAAGAGAACAGAAGAAACCTTTCACAATATTGGTGGTGATTTCAGTCAGTACTTCCCCTTCAAAAGAAACATCATCCTCACTTGCCTGTGCTCTACCCATTAACTGGCCTGTGGATGCACTAGATAAATTGGTAGTCTTGTCTGAAGAAAGCTAAAGATATAACACTGGGACATTTAGCTGCGTATTATTTTAATCATACAACTTAAATTAGGTTCCTAAAGAAGACAGACTGTATCACTTATCATATGAAAACCTAATTACAGTTTGTGAGGTTGCTTCTGAGTTGAGCATGGTATAAAAGGTGATATAAAATTGAAAAGAATATGCACAGTCATCATTTATTTTCAAGCAATTGGCTGTATATTTATATGATATTCAAACTGCTGAGCAAGCTGAGAAATTCAGTGTCGGCTCATCTCTCATTCTAAAAAAGACACAATTATTTTGCAATTCTAAAAGGTCAGGTAATTTAAATTAAATAGAAATAATTTGCAGAACATGACGGACAGCAAATAAAATGGTCCAAGAATCAATATACCAGAGAGCTGTTTCTGTTTGGAATAAATTAATTGCTCTACCACATAAAGCTTGCCTTTTCTAGGAGGAGGAAAAAAAAAAATAAAAATAAAAGAATAAAAAGTCAAAACAGTTATAAATCAGACTGCTTAGTACCCTTTGTTTTTTTTAATATCTTCAACAGCAAAACCAATCAGTGTCCAACTACCTGACCAATTGCTAGAAACTGACCTCTCAGAAAAGGATCAATAATTTTTGGTTTCTGTTTGTTATTTTTATTGTTGTTGTTTGTTTGTTTGTTTGTTTCAAACAAATGAGTTGAGGCAAAAATTGATTACTTCTGAAACCTCTGGTTCTTCTGCATCAAATCACAATGCCCCTGGAGAAAAATCCCAATATGCCTTTCTCTGTAACTTTCTAAGTTTACCAATTACTTGTTTGCTGGCTATACATACTGTAAGGATAAAACCTGCAGAAGATAAGCATAGCTCTTCTAATTAGAATAAATGAGTGTTTTAGCCTAGATACTTTGATCCTTGTCATGTTAACAAACTGAATAACAATGAAGACTTCGAACAGCAGATTCTGCTGAGATCTGTGTAAAAAAGAGCCCAACTGCAGCTAAACTCTATTGAGCCTTCCCTTTTGTTTCTTTATGCAGTTTCAACTTAAAGGTAAATGGTATACAATACAGTTATATATTAAACATCATCAAGGACTGTTAAGTCTCTTAAAGAGAATTGTTACTGTCAGAGGGCTAATCTTCCTTCCTTTTATCACCATTTTTCTGCATAACAAAAGACTATAGGGTTTATATGTTTGCATGGAATGGATACTCACACTCACTAGACTTATCCCACTTATCCAGATAAGAGACAAAGGTGCACTTAAATAGAGCTTTCCACCCTACATACATGAGTAGACAATGTAAATGTTCTACTCATGCTCTTCATTAATTTAGGTAACTGATTTGTTCTTAATTCCCTATCTTCCTTCAAAGACAAAGACCGGAAAAAGACAGAGGCAAACAGTTACATAAACTTGCATACATTATAACGTTACACTATCATTAGCACTTTATTCTGTCTTGAAGATGTTGACACTTTCATAGCAGATGTTTCACATCACAAGACAAACTGCTTTTTCTTTTATTCCCCAAGTACAGTTTATTCATGTGCATTCTATTTGATTTAGAAAAGGCAAAAACATTTGACTCCTTATCAAATAAGGTCAGTAGTTCTAAGAAGTTCTAATAGCTTTAAAAACTAAAATAATAAAGTTTACTGCACTTCAAAACCCTTGTAGGTTTTAAAAACGTGCTGGAAGAAGAGTAACTTGTAGTGACTAGGTTCTAGGCATCAGAAAGAGGAGTTCAAAAAATGAAATAAAATGTTGTGGCTAATATTGCTCCTAGGTTGTTACATAGAATGATTAAAGCTTAGAACAATTTTACTTTGCAGTGTCACCCAGAACTTTAAATATACAGTGACCTTACTGACACTACTTCATCATCATCATCATCGCTTTATCGTTTCTACAAATTCACTGGTATTGATTACACTCGATCAAAACTTATATACACACAGTACTGCACTACAACTATTGAAAATCCTTGAACATCTGCACTAAACGCAGTGGACCACATGTTCTCAGATGCATACAAAAATTGACACCATCTGGCAGCTCTGCATGTGGGAGTTTGCTGATCCTTGAGGTCCCTTCCAACCCAAGCCATTCTACGATTCTATGATTCTATGGAAAGAGCTACAGAGAAACATGTGGCCAAATGACTCACTGTCTACACAATACAGAAAGATGCTGGAATATCAAAATACAAAAAGAAAGAGAAGGGGCTTGTCCCTTTTATTTTACTTCCCTTATTATCCATCCTGGACTCCTGACTCAAGTCCTGCAATGGTTCTCCAGAGAGAGTTTGTAAACTTCTGTGTTTTTTACTAGTAGTTTACTGGACAAATTTTACTAGTGATTTTTACAGATGACATGAAGACTGATGGAGTAATAAATACTAAGAACAACTTACTCTTACAGAGGGATTTGGATCACTGAACTCAAAGATCCCACCAAACAAAATGCATCTTAGTAGAGCAAATAAAAGCAAATGCACTTGCAAATCAACAATTCAAAAGCTGTTCTTGAATTAAGAGCCTTTTATAGTGGTGGCTTGTAAAAAGGTTGCTGGGTTCCTACAGATCCTCACAGAACTTACTGCCCCTGTCCACGCCCTCATAGCTAGGGAAGGCAAAAGTATCATTCTGTAGCACCCCAACAACTCTGCAGGACATATGCTCTGCTGAGCTGTTGCCATCTGCATGTCTATATGCTCGGCCATGGAGTAACTCTGTCCCCAAGGCCGGCTGCCTTGCTTCTGGCTGAGGCAGTGCAGCAGACTCTGCCTTAGTGGAACCTTGAGAACCCCTGTTCTGTGCCATGTCTTGGTAAGGATTTGGGAATCAGGATGAAGTATTACAGCAATCTACTCAGTGCTATAAGCAGAGAAATCATTTCAAACTTTGCAGAGTTGACACAGATAGGAACAGCATAGCACACAAATTATTATTAACACAATAACCATGCCACTGCCTCAGATTATAAGCATCTTCCAGATCTTGGAGAAGATATATTTAGCATGAATTTTGTAGTTCACCCAAAATAATAGTGGTCCACTGTAATTACTGGATTTTGAGCTCATACATGTAATATGCTTACTTAGGTAATTAGCAGTTTCTCGACACTGACCAAAAGGAAGAATAAATTGATAAGCTTCAAATGTTTGCTTTCTGTAGAGATTTGCTTGTCTCTCTCCTTCCACTTTTGATCAGTTTTCTTTTAGCTTCATATTGTTCAGTTGTGTTTAATTCTGTACTTTAATTCTGTAATTCTGGTGTTATTATTACTCAGTACTTCTGTAGCAGGCTTAGATATCGCCTCATGTTTCTATCTAAATTAGACTTTTCCCTGTCTTCTAGATTTAAATAATCTCTAATCAGTAATGCTGTCACTTAGGAAAATAATAGAAAAACCTGAAGTTCATGGATTTGCAAGTTTACTTGCAATACTGATTTCAGATTGTGTAAATGGTACACATTCCTGTATCTTCGGAAAATCCAAAAAATACAGGAAAAAACAAACAAACAAACAACAACAACAACAAAAACTGAAAAACAAGCTCACACAAGGTATAATAGGTAATGAATTCAGAGCATTTCACTAACCCCCTGTGGCTTTTGATACAGAGTCTGAGCCGGTTCTAAAGCTGGTATAAATCACAGTGATTTCTGTCATGAGTGAAATTATGCTAACTTAGACTAGCTGAACATCTTATATGTAAAGTCCACAAGACACAGAAGACTAAACACATCTTTAAATGATTTACTGAATTAGGACAATAATGAAATCCAGTTATTGTTAAAATACCTTCACTCTGTCAGAAGGAAAAAATAAAAATAAAAATAAAAATAAAAATCTTATCTAAAAAGTATGTTTACCTGATTTAAAACATGCAGACAAGAAAAAAAAAAAACACAAAAAAACCTCTTAGCTCATTTAAAGAATGTGTTGAAGAGAAGCAGATGAATGGCAAATCATGTAAGTGGGAGGATAGAGAACAAGGTTATTGACAACAGAAGCATGTTTAAAACTTCTCCCTGATGAATGAGAAATAACATCTCCAAGGGCTGCACTGAAGAAAATGCCTGCTTGCTTACTACACTGGCCCATGACATCACATTCGGATATTGGTGGTATGGCAGCAGAGGCTGAACCTTCCCACCAGTATTCCATTACATTTTGTTGCTGTGTGAAAGATGGCAGAAAAGGGGCAGTCTGACAAAAGCGTGTCTGATACAGAAGTGTGTATGAAGTAAAGATGTGCAATTAAATTCCTCTGTGAAGAAAAAAATGGCACTCACTGACAATCACTGACACTTGCTTTAAGATTATGGAGACCAAAAGGTGGATGAGAGTATAGTGAGGCAGTGGGTGGTGCATTTCCACAGTGGCAACAGTGACAGTGGGACAAATCTGCTGGTGCACATTGTTACAAGAATGGCATGCAGGCTCATCATTTACCACTGGTGAAAATTAGCAAAGCTAATGATGCTGACTGTATTAAAAATAATGTTTTGTATCTAAGATTTGTTCTATCAAATAGTGTTATTGCTTTCTTTGCATCTGTTGTAGTTTCCATTGAAATAAAAAGGAGGACTTACTTAATTTTGTCGTAATGCACATATTTAATATACAAGTGTGTGTGTATATGTGTTTTAAGGCAAAATCTCATATATTGCTGAGTTTTTTGAGTATGTGTTTTCTTCTCTTTCCTGTTTCTCCTTATGCTGCCATGTATTAGTAAGTATACTAAAGTATACTATGTTATTCTGTTATCATAGCTGAATAGATGCTCATCAGGGGTCACTCAGACCCTGATTATTTTATTTTATTTTATTTTATTTTATTTTATTTTATTTTATTTTATTTTATTTTATTTTATTTCCTTTTCATCTCTTTAAGCTGGTATCTGGAAGTAGAATAGAACATCTAAGATTTGTCTCTTACAAGAAGATAACAATTTTTTGCTAGTTCTCTGGCTCTTCATTCATGGAGACGGTATCCAATCAAATGGTGAAACTGATAGCAGGAAAGGATGGCTTTATCAATTTCTTTAAATGTCTGTTGGTCTAGTAAGGCTGCAGTCCAGGAAACTAAGTCCATGATATTAATCTTTCCCTCCAGCAGCAAAGGCGAGAAGTGTTCTTCTGAGCTCAGAAACTCATCATTGGTACTGTAAGAGCCTATGAAAATCTCACAGGACACATTCTCCTTCTAAGCAAATTAGAACTCTGAAGAAAACACCTTCTTCCCAATTATAACAAAACTGAAGAACAGAATAAATGTAAAGAATTCAAAACCTGATAGTCAATCTCCTGCTGCTCAGAGCAGGAGATAACAAGAAGATTGTCAACAAACTTTCTAAATTCCCTAACATTATTGAGAAACATCTGGTAGATTATGATAGCACTTTTAATATGGCTGTACCAGTTTTGCTAGTACACAAGAAATTAAATTTAATTTCCACAAGAAATTAAATTTGACCTGAACTATGTATCAAATGATCACTTTCATTAACCCCTATGAAATGTACATTATGCTGTCTGAACAATGTGAACAGCAAATTTTTTCTTATGTAATATCTCAAGTTTAAAGTTCTCTGAGGAACTCTTGGGCTTAGTCTTACATGTGATGCAATAGAGGACATAACTAAAATGTGATGTACACTTACACTGCTTACTGTCATCAAGAAAAAAAAAAAAAAATGACAAAAGAAAAGCTCTGAAAACATGAACTACTTTGCTGCTCTGTAAGAGCAATTAACACACTTTCCCAAAGGAACTACTGAGAGAAGGAAAGAAACAGAGGATTCCCTTCAGGGAGGATAGTAACTGTAGGAGGCATTAAATATGCAAGCAGCCATTAGGCATGATTAAAGATTAATTCTGTGTCATAGACAGGACCTGGGATCATTACAGGTCATGACTTTCATCTTAATTATTTGGCTTACTGTATTTATTTAATTAGCTTAGCTTAATGAGTCTTTGATTATAGATGTCCAGCACACTGGATTATTATTTGCCATCTATTAAGTAAAAGAGTTGGACATTTAATTTGTTCTTAGCAGATAACTTCCACACTTAGAGCAGTAAGATTCTGGATAAAATCAGAATCTTATTCTGTGTGCAAAAATAGTTAATAACATATTTGCCTCTCCAAAATCAGTGAATTTCTACTGAAATTGTTGGAATATGTGACTTTATAATTTGATTGTAACATTTGAACTTTAGACAGAAAGAATAATCTTCTTAACTTCTTCAGAGCTGTCTATTCTATTAGTGACATGGTTAAAACTTGCAGTAAGGCAGCTCTGGTAATTCTTACTAAGTATGCCATATTGTACTATCCATGTCCAAGTATTTCAAGTCTTTGTGTTCCATTTACTGTTCTACATGATATATATAGTCCAAATATAAAAGGATTGTGCTAAAAATAATCAAAATCAGTTTTAATCTAACTTGCAATATGTATTTACTTGGACAGGAGGGAGAGATGGGCCTGTTTACAAGGGTGGATAGTGATAGGACAAGGAGGAATGGTTTTAAACTAAGAGGTTTAGGGGAAGGGAGGTTTAGGTTAGAGATTAGTAGAAAGGTTTTCACATGGAGGGTGGTGGCACACTGGAACAGGCTGCCCACGGAGGTCATGGATGCCCCATCCCTGGAGGCATTCAAGGCCAGGCTGGATGTGGCTCTGGGCAGCCTGGTCTAGTGGTTGGCAGCCCTGCATATGGTGGGGGGGGGGGAAGGGGAGGAATGTGGGGGGTTGAAACAGGCCATTCTATGATTCTATGATAGAATAACCTGATGAGGTTCAACATGAGCAAGTTTTGAGTCCTACACATGGTGAGTAATAACCACATGCATTAGTACAGCTTAGGGACTGATCTGATGGGAAGAAACTCTATTGAGGAGCACAAGGATGTCCTGGTGCACAGCAGGTTGACCATGAGTCAACAGTGTGCCACTGTGGCCAAGATGGCCAATGGTATCCTGGGGTGTATTAAAAAAAGTGTCCCCAGAAGATCAAAGGAGGCCCTGGTAAGGCCACATCTGGAGTATCCAGTTCTTGGCTCCTCAGTTTAAGATAGAGAACTTACAGATAGAATACAGAAGAGGACAAGAGTGATTAAAGGCTCTCTATTATAAGGAAAAGCTGAGAGACCTGGGCGGTCCAGCTTGGAGAAGATTGAGAGGTGGAACTTATCAACACAAAAATGTGTACAGGGCAAGTATGAAGTGTATAGGGCTAGCCTCTTTTCAGTGATGCTCAGTGACAGGACAAAGAGCAATGGACATAAACTGGAACACGGAAGTTCCATCTGAACACAAGACATAATTGCTTTTACTTAGAAGATGACAGCACTAGAACAAGCTGTTGAGATAGGCTGTATAATCTACTTCTCAGGAGATATTCAAAACTCAGTTGGATGCCTTCCTATTCAACCTACTCCAGGGAAACTGCTTTGGCAGGTAGTTCGAATAGATGATCTCCAGAGGTTCCTTACAGCCCCAGTGATTCTATGCTTCCCTGATTTCCATAATAGAAATAGGAAGAAGACTGTCACACAATTTTCAAATGGAAAACATTTTCTTATGCAATTTTTGCTAGGTAGTACTTTTATTCTGCTTAAAAGGCTTATGTTTTCTCATCTTCAAAATGAAAAGTAGTTCATGTAATTCTGCTGCCTCTTCATTCAGTGTGAATTTCATGAAATTCACCACAGAACTAGCTTTATATTTGATTTGCAGTGTAGCTGACATATCTTTAAAAAATATATAAATAATAGCAAAAGTTATGTTTTAATAGCCTTTTGGGAGCTTTCAGATCCCAAAAGTTTCTGTCAGAGACAGCAAGGATGTACCACTGAGCACTTTGGAAAGGAAATACATATTACTTAAAACAAACATCCTTTCATTGAAGTGGTTGGAGGGAGTGCATTTTCTGGTACAATGTCTACATGCTAAGACAGTAGCAGGCTCTGTCCAGCAACTTTTGCTTCAGATTTGTTTTTGGGCTGGTACTGAAACAATAGGACAGATGTTCTTGGCCACTGATCCTGGCAATCATTATTACAGAACTTACATCCAGAAAGAAAGTTAATGATTTAATGGACTCTTAACAGTTAATGATTTAATGGACACTTTTATCCATTCCACTTCAAACAGGCAGCCAAGTCAGATGAAAGTTCTTAACTGTGCATGAAAGATGACGCTGGTATCTTTTTGGAACACACTGATGGCTAACCCTAATTGGCAGATTAGCACCTAATTGTTTACCCTGACAGTGACCAGTAGGCTCACGAAACAATAAATCTTAAAATTAAAATTCAGAAGACACAAAATTCAATGGCAGCAATTAGCAGTGCAATTAGTTAGATTGGTTGATTACAAATGTTTATGAAAGTTTTGCAGGCTGAGAGTTTGTGCCAGACAAAAACAAAAAAAAAAGGGCAAGAACAATCTGAATTGTTTAGCTGCTAAGGCAGGATCTTTGAAAATGTGGCAACTGAACAAATGTTCATCATGAAATATCACATGAATTAACTATTTAGGAATGACAAATTCTACCAGCTAAACAACATGAACTTGGGGACAGACCTGGTGTCTAGCTCCAAATTATAGGAGGAAGAAGAGGTTCTTTGGTACATGTATACCTGGCATGAGATTAAGAAACAATGGTTCAAATATTGGTCCAACCATTTAATTACAAGTCTTAATCATAGAGATGGGGAAGGAGCGGACAGATGATTTAGGGTGATGGGGAAGGGAAAGCAGGCAACAGAAAAGGTAGAAGGAGGCAAGAATTGCATAAAGTGGGGAAAGTCACCACCATGATCCAGAAGCAGTCGCGTTGCAGAGATTGTGATGGCAACATCAGACAAAGGATTTCTTAGCCCCTGACCAGGACTTGCTTGGACTTGTTCGTCTGTGTCCTTCAGCAAGCTTTGAGTCAATGGTATAAAAGAAAAATCTCTTACACCTGGACAAAACTACTTAGACTAGTTGCAGGGTTTCAGGAAGATAATTTTTGATGAAATTGCAAATAATCACAATCACAGAATCACAGAATCACAGAATTATCAAGGTTGGAAAAGACCTAGAAGATCATCCAGTCCAGCCATCACCAATACTTCCCAGCTAAATCATATCCCTCAACACAACATCCAAACGTTTCTTGAACACCCCCATGGTCGGTGACTCCACCACCTCCCTGGGCAGTGCATTCCAGTGCCTGACCACCCTTTCCGAGAAGTAATATTTCCTAATATCCAGCCTGAATCTTTCCTGGTGCAGCTTGAAACCATTCCCTCTAGTTCTATCACTGATTACACGAGAGAAGAGGCCCACCCCTAGCTCACTACAACCTCCCTTCAGGCAGTTATAGAGAGAAATAAGGTCTCCCCTGAGCCTCCTCTTCTCCAGGCTGAACAATCCCAGCTCCCTCAACAACTCCTCATAAGGCCTGTGCTCCAGACTCCTCACCAGCTTTGTAGTCCTCTGAACATGTTCCAGGGCCTCAGTGTCTTTCTTGCAGTGAGGGGCCCAAAACTGAACACAGTACTCAAGGTGTGGCCTCACCAGTGCCGAGTACAGGGGGACAATTACCTCCCTGTTCCTGCTAGTAGCACTGTTTTTGATGCAAGCCTGGATGCCCTTGGCCTTCTTGGCCACCCGGGCACACTGCTGGCTCATGTTCAGCCAAGCATCAATCAATACCCCCAGGCCCATTTCCTCAACACAGTCCTCCAGCCACTCCGCCCCAAGCCTATAGCACTACCTGGGGTTGTTGTGGCCAAAGTGCAGGACCTGACATTTGGTCTTTTTGAACCTCATCCCATTGGCTTCGGCCCAGCTCTCCAATGCATCAGCAAACATAGTGAATTTGCATTTAGTTTTTTTACGTAATGTCACAGACTGAGCCTCTAACAATACCTTCTCCATATGGAAGGAAACAGAAGATTCAAAACTGAAAGTGTCCCCAGTATTCAGCTGAAGATGAGATTAAGTGAAATTGAAGTTTAGCTTCCCACAGTACATTTCTGCCAGAACTTATACTAAATTCTGTATAACTACCATCTACATCATTTCCTCTTTCACTTCCCTTCCTTCATAAATAACTTTCTTGTTTTCATTCTGATATATTTTCACTTCTGAATTTCTGAAATAAATGCAGTGCCTCACTTCTGCATTTAGTTTGATATTAATAGATTTTTACTATAAACATATGGTGAATCAAGCCCAAAGAGCAAAGTAATGTTCTGGAATGAATCCAAGATCAGTTGAGTTCAATATCCTGTCTGTGACAGAGAAAGATAAAGGAAACCTTAATCAGTCAGATCTAGGGTTATTCAATCTAAAAGAAAGAGAAATGTTCATTTCAAAAGAGTGGTTTATTCATTTGTTACAGAAAGAGTAGTTAAATTTGTCAAGATCATTTTGATTTCTTTAAAATAATTTAAAAATCCTGAGAATTTTATCTAATCCACACAATGTCCTAGTGAGCCACTCAATCCATTTATATGTGCATGAAAAACAGAAGTAAACTTATATAAATTCCTGGATTTAATTGTGTTTCATTTCAATTTACTATCCTATTTTTATTGTGTGTGTTTGGAGACAGGTAGAATTTGTCACATGGAAGTTTCTGACTTATGTTATGTGCTATTATAATATTCCTCACATATTCATTTTCTTTTGAAGTACTTACAGTTTCTTTCAGCAGAACTTTTCTATCTCCTGTGGTTGCATCAGCTTTTATTGAATGTCTCTTTGCTTCATTATAGCCTTTAACATATGTGATAATTCAGACCATTCTAGAAGATGAATGGTCAAGTGCTGCAACAGGCAGCCCAGGGTGGTGTTTGAGTCACCATCCCCAGAGGCCTTCAAGAAAAGTTTAGATATTGTACAAAGGGACATGTTTTAGTGGGGACATATTAGTGGTAGGTGGACAGTTGGACTGGATGATAGTGGAGGTCTTTTCCAAACTTGGTGACCCTATGATTCTTTTCTGTCCTTTTCCTTTCATATGCTTTAAGCTTGCTACTTTGCTGGTGCTGATGAAGTGTAAAAAAATCCTTTCATATTCATCAACTAGTTTAATCAAGTACTGTAAACAATTTATGTGACCAAATTTTCAGGGAAAGCATTTCTTCCTTGCTGTCTTCCCCTTTTACATAATGCCTTTTTTAAGAGAGTGGGGAAATCAATTGTACGCCAAATTGCAGAAACACTGATATATTATTCTGATAACTAAAGACAGTAAGTAAAAAGTGTATGTAATTTATCCATCAGAATTTGTCAAAATAACATACAATAATTCATGAACCCACTACAACTCCTATCACATTTGGCAGTAAAGTTTTGTATCTGTCTTGCTAAGAGAACCTCACCACACCATATTTCTAGAAACACAGTCCTGCAAAAGATCTAGCCTACATAGACAGGGAAAATAAATAAATAAATAAATAAATAAAAATAAAGAAAATATGAAATAGAAAAATAAATGAAATTATAATAATATAACAAGGAATTGGTTGCTTGGAAGAAGATGCATCTTCCCATAACTACATATTCTGTGACGTGAGAAAAATACTGTTCAAGTATAAATGGCTAAATAAGCTAAATTCAGTGTACTACTATCCATAAGATTCAAATGTTGTTTATGCATACTGGGAGTTTCAATAGAAAGTTTATAATTTCCATTTACTGCTGTTTGCTTATTTTTTTCATTGAGATTTTACTTATCATTTGTAATATTTTACTACTCATTTAGAACTTCGACTCTTCATTTCTCATCCTATGCAGAATTTTGTATTGGCTGTCATTTTTATATGCACCCAAAAGTACAGACAAGAGGGGATTTCAGTAATCCTCTCCTTGCGGTTAGAAAAGTATGCTTACATATGTTGTATTTTCCTAAAGAAACATAGTTACTACAGACTCAATTACCATATTATGATTAAAAAATAAATATATGCAGTACTCTTTTCACAGTGATCTGTTTCTTATCTTTCTATTCTTTGTAATTTTCTACTAGTAAGAAACAAATGTTTTGTCTTTGGATTTTGAACAATCTGTAGCACTCTTGGTTTGTTCTGAAAAATAAAAAAAAATAAAATTAAATTTAAAAATACTGCTACACTTCAGTCAATTTTGGGTTTTGCACTGTCCATGAGGAATGAAATCTTCCTTGTGTTTCATATGTGAAACTAATATTGTCTGGGCCTGTTTTATTTATAAATACCAGACAAGGATAAAAACAAGTGATTAGAGGTGGTAACTCTCGGAAGGAAGATACAAGAAGAAGAATATGGGAAAACCCACTGCCTGTTGACGAGGTCAGTCAAATTCCTTGTGCTCTGAAATGTGTACTTTGTGATTACATTCTTTCTTAGAATTATATATATCCTAGAACTCACAAACACAGACCTAATATATGAGGCTTTGTAGGATTCACTTGAGGATACTGAGAAACACCATTCTGGCTAACTTTCAGAAATATATTCCTTAAATTACACAAGTTCTCAAGGGATTCCAAACAACAGAATCTAAGTAACAACCAAAATCAGCTCAATCTGTGTTTTGACTTACTGTCATCATTAAGACAAAAATAGATACTAAAAAACAAACAAACAAACAAAAAACACAAAAAAACAACAACCCCAACAAACAAAAAACAAAAACAAACAAAAACTTATTACACCTAAAGCAACCTATTCCTTTTTGACAGTAAAGCACATCATGTTCATGTGCATTTATATTTTTTTTTTCCCACTCCTTGTTAGTTGAAATGTTATTTCTGTAGGCATTACAAATTTCTTATGTTACATGAAGTATAATACAAGACCATAGGTTAGAAGAAGGAAAAGGCCCATCTGCAATATGAAAAAAATTGGATGCTGTAACATGATCCTTATGATAGTCACCAACTGTGGTAACACAATACTTGCATATTAAAAATTAAAAGGTCATATTACCAGGTCTAATTCTGAAACTACTCTTGTTTTGAAGAGGCAAGATGACCTCCAGAGATTCCTTCAAATCAGAATTATTCTGTTAGTCTGTTACTACGCAAAGATAAATAATGAAAAAGGAAAATAAATGAGCAGTATTTCTGAAACTCACAAGTTTTGCCTCTGGGCAAAAAAACACTCTGTTCATAAGTGCACATACAAAAGAAATGTAGATAATACAAAGGTTTTTTTTTGTTGTTTTTTTTTTTTTTGGGGGGGGTTGGTTTTTTTGTCTGTTTGTTTAAAAAAAAATGGAGAGAAAGAAGAAAGTGTTTAATATATTTTTCAGAATTAAAATACCTTTAAATCACTCTAATATCAGCAGACAGTTCTGAATGACGCTACCTAATTGAAATGAAGTGTAACAGGGTGATCTAAGGACACAGCTTAACTCTGAACTCAGTGCCTTTGGTATAGTGAGTGGAAGTCAAACCATTTTTATGTGCAAAATATGGCTTTTATGCATGAAAAGTAAGATAAACAAGGATAACAAGGATTCACAAACACATACCTGCACCTTCAACATTTATGAAAATAGTTTCTTTGTATAAAATACTTGCCTTCAAATCTCATTACACCAAATAGGGTACTCTAGTGCTACATCATGGATATAATCTACTGTGACAGGTTACAATATCACACATTATTTGGAAAATTAGGAAAAAGGCAGTTGTTATAAATTGGCTGTTAAATAGGCTTTTTTTTTTTTTTTTTTTTTAAATATGTATGAATACATATGTTGTTTGAAAAGTGATGTGTACTATTACCAGGCTCTGAACAATCCAATCTAGCTGCAGATGTTCCTGTTCATTGCAGGAGAGCTGGACTAGATGACCTTTAAGAGTTACTCCTGACTCAAAAGAATCTATGATTTTACTTATTTCCATGGAAACTACAACAGAATCAAAGATCAGAGTAGCATTATTTGACAGAGAAATTCTCAGCTACAAAACACTATTTTTTAATAATCGCTTCCATAGCTATACATTTTTGCTAGCAAAGAGCAAGAGTCTTCATGCCATGTTCATAAAAATCTGCATCAGCAGAGGTGACTTGCTGGTTCACAGCTACTATGATGGTGTCATATCACTGCTAGGAAAATGTTGCCAACACAGTCCATCTTCCATTGTCCAGAAGCTTTGGTGAATGACAGTGTATGCCTTTATTCTACATGGAGGGATTAAATCACAGACCTTTGTTTCACGTGCACTCTCATGTCAGACACCATTTTGTCAGACAGTCTGTCTGGTGCCATCTGCCATGCTGCAACAAAATGTAATGGAATACTAACAGGAAGGTTCAGCCTCTCCTGCCATATAACCAACATCCGCCTCTAATGTTGCAAACCAATACAATATAATATAAGGCATTTCTTTTGGAGCACTTCACAGGGAAAAGTTGTGTGTGTTGACAGTGTGTTCTCCATTTTTCTCACAACCTCCAGTATGGGAGTATGTATCTGTAATTATAAAGTAGGAAGTAAAACCGAACAAAACCCATACTCATCTATGAGCATTTACAGCTACATTTATTTCTCTTCATGTTGTTTTGCTTCATGTCCCTTTATAGGATCTACAAAATCTGTTATCAGCAGCTAGGAAAAAGAAGACTACAAACAAATCTTTCTCTTCTGTTCTAGTGCAGAATACTTAAGGACAACTACTGTTAATTTTTAAGACCTCTTCCTCAACTATAAAAAGATATTTTTTATAGCATCATTACCAGAATACTACAGGAAAAGAATGGGGGGAATAAAGAGAGAGAAAAAGAGAAAGAGAGAGAAAAAGAGAAAGAGAGAGAAAGAGAGAGAAAGAGAGAGAGAAAGAGAAAGAGAAAGAGAAAGGGAAAGGGAAAGGGAAAGGGAAAGGGAAAGGGAAAGGGAAAGGGAAAGGGAAAGGGAAAGGGAAAGGGAAAGGGAAAGGGAAAGAGAAAGAGAAAGAGAAAGAGAAAGAGAAAGAGAAAGAGAAAGAGAAAGAGAGAGGGAGAGAGTATAGTATTATATAGCAATTATATAGCAATGTTATCTTGTAGGGGAATATGTCCCTGCCCATGTGAGGGGGAGTTTGAAACTAGGTCCATTACAACCCAAGCCGTTCTATGATTAAGATATATAAATTTCAGTCCATTCCTTGGTAAATTCCTTGTTTTGTTTTGATATTGTTTTGTTTTGGTTTATTTCTTAAAAGTTTGGAGTTCTTTCAAAGTATAAAATGTGTCATGAGATTGACGGCACTGCTGAACTTATGACACTGAAAATATCAATAAATTTATCATCTGTCTCTCAGCACAACAGATGCAGTATTGAACACTGTATCTAAATGGATGTATTGATAAAATAGGAGAATTAAGTGTAAATATGTATATTTGGTAAATGTATATTTTAGACTTAGTGGTGGTAATGTGTAACAGGATAGTAATAAGAATATTTACACAGTGAATGTATGAATGCGAAAGTTGTCAGCTTCACTTTTTTAGGAGGTGGTATGAACGGTAGTTTTTCTGACTTCTAAAAGAATTTGTTTTGTTTTATAACCCAGAAGTCAATGTTGTAACACAAGCTGTCATCCATTTCTCCATAGATCTATGATAGTGCCCAACATCATAAGTTTCCAGACATCTATCATTTATGCTTCTATACATCAAATAAAGCAGTATGCAAATACGTGGGCTCAGGAAAAAGACATTTGCTTGTTCTGTGTTCAATACTGCAGAACACTACATAAAAAATGTTCAAGTCCCAAGATATCAGTGAGGATACAAGAAGCTTTTACTACAGACACTTATTAAAAGTGCAATCTCAGGTTTAAGCAATGCCATCTCAAAATAGCATCTAAAAAAACAAAGCATAGAATATTTGAAATTTCTGAAGGAAAACAATAGCTTCTGATACAAAGAAGGAACATTCAGTAAACCAATGCAACTGAAAGGGTTATAGATTGTCAAGTACTATGAAAGTGATTTCATTCACATGGTTGTTTTATATCAATGCAATTCCACCTTTGGGGGAAAAACCTCTTATTTTATTAAATATTATTTCTAGGATTATTGCAAAAATGATTAACAGCCCCCATGCATCTTATCATAATTTTTCCTAAATTTCTATCAGTGCTTACTATGCATTCAAGCATCACAGTAGGGAAAGTGCATTATTACATCCATGAATCTTAGGTGGCATTTTGCAATGGCGCATCCATTACTACATTCTATTAACACTCAAATAATTCAGCACAATTAGCTCTGCATGTCCCCATAAGAATTATTTACAATTCAGTCCTCTGGTATTCTCTAAGGCTTTCAGCTGAATAAAAAAGAACAAAACCTTCAAATCATACAGAAACAAAATACAAAACAAGTATCAGGGCTTTTTTTAAACTCAATGATTATTTATTTATTTATTATTATTTCTTGTGATTATCAGAGGATACATGTTCCTAAAGTTTAAGTTCTTCAAAGTCCAAAACTCAGGAATCTGTATAACTTCTCTATATAATCGTATCAGGACATTATATATATTTAGAAGAGAAGCTCATGCACACATATCTTCAGAAAAGCATACTGAGCTGTGAATACAATACTTTCAATATCCTATAAATCAGAAGACTCTCAGAGCTGTCAAAGGGGGCAATGGGGTATGGGAGGAATGAAAATTGTCAGAATTGTGCAGTAGAATCATTATATTTTCCCATAACAAATCACAAGTTAAAGAAAAAAATTCAGACTTATGTATTTTAAAATTTCCATCATTGTAGTTGATTCCAGTAGATTTGGAAAAAATCTATTAGAAACAAATAGGGAAGAATTTATATGTGAGAAGTTATAATGGCATTTCATTGTAGAATAATCTTTCTTTATATTTTAGGTCATTCACAAGCTCACTGGAAAGATGTGGAATAATGTAGCAGCATGAATGTTTATATCTCTGTGAAAGACACTCACTACTGACTAACACCCCTGCATTTTCTATTACACGATGTCTAATTAAGCCCCATGATGCCACTCTCAAATCTGACAAAGCAGAGATAATTCTTGACATTTTCAAAAACTTGGCTTATGTTCCCCTTCTTTTTACAGTGACACAAGCTGGGACTTCAAACTGATAATGACATTGCAGCAAGTTTCTGGGTTTTTTCAGTCTTTTTCACACAGTAGTTTACTCAGAAGGAAGGGAGTCACACAGCTCTTTATTTGCCTTTGCAATCTTCAAGCAAAAAATAATGGCATCCAAAAGACCAAATTTTGCCCTTACTTGCCTGTGTTCAACTGCCACAAAAATCAATGAAAATTATGTGTTATGCTACCCAGGGAGTGATTGGGTCCATAGCACACAGAGAGAACTGCCACAGTACATATGAGGTGATAGGTCACATCACTTCAATTGTCCTTATCTTCTTTCTGCACTAGACAAACATCAGAGGAGACAAACATAAAACAGTAAAATAGCAATAGTAATCCTCGGTGTCTTGGTGCTGTTGCTGTCACTGCTTCTTCAGTCCAGTCTCAAAGAAGAATTTTCTCTACCACATGTGGTGCCTCACATCTACCTTTTCTGGAAGCAGCAGGAGGCAATCCAGCAATATTTGGAGGCTGTTTTTAAGCTTCATGGCTTTAACACCTAACTGGACTTTCAGATAGAAGAATAAGGGCAAGTGTGAAAATTGTTCTGCATATGCTTCTGAAATTAAACAAAACAAAACAAAACAAAATACAAAACAAAGAAAAAAAAAAACACGGAGAAATATGCCTTCCTTTTAAAAAAAATAAATCAGTTATTTGCATTACCTGCTTTCTATTATTTAAAGAACATGATTTCCATCTTCCTTGACCTGGTAATATCAAATTTCTTATTTATTTCATTGTGTTCACTGTAACACTAGAAAAAGAGACTATAAAAGATCATTTTCTTCAGTTAGAAAAATAATAAAAAGAAGTACTCACAATGACTTACCCAATTATTTCAATGATTAAAAACTGGCTTACAGGTCTTATGGGAAAAAATAATAAACTCAGCTACAATTACAGAAGCTTATACAAATCTCATCACTCTAGTGTTTAAAAATGCACAACTTGCCATTTAATTTCTCAAGTCAAAAAGACTAAATCGCCTAGAATTAAGACTAATGCAAAAATCATTAATATTTTCAACTGTAAACTCACAAGAAATTAGTTCTGATAGCAAAATATTTTGCCTTTTCATAATTTTGCTCTAGAATTTAATACAGTTTTATAAGAAACATCATTTGCTCAGGCTGCATCCCAACTCACCCCACAAACACTGGTAACAAAGCTAATTATTTTCAACCTCAGTCTTCAGTAAACTATATATTTTGAAGGCAGTCATCAAATTGGTGGAAAATTACATCTTACTGTGCATTTCATGCTTATCACATTTTTTTTTTCCTGTCTATCTATCTATTTGATTAAATCATTTCACATCTTTCAGAAGTCACAAGTTGGAAAAGAAAAAGCGAATTCATAACAGAAAGATTTAATGTGTATAAAGAATACTCGCATTACAGTTTTCGTCTTAAGTCATTGGAGCTGTGAAGTTAAAGAGCACACAGTAATACAGATAACAGTAGACTTTCCCTCGGAATTGGTCTGTGCTTTCCAGGCATAATCTCTCTTCTAAAACAAAGATTAGGAAAGAATGCTATATGTAATGAGTTTGTACTTCCTTTGGCATATTTTTCTTATTTTTGAGGGGAAATGGTTTTAAGTGGAAAGAGGGAAGATTTAGGTTGGATGTTAGGGGGAAGTTCTTTACTAGGAGAGTGATGAGGTACTGGAATAGGCTGCCCAGGGACGTTGTTGATGCCCCGTACCTGGAGGTGTTCAAGGCCAGGTTGGATGCGGCCCTGGACAGCCTGACCTAGTAACCATGGAAGTTTGGTGGCCCTGCCCGGCAGGGGGGTTGGAGCTTCATGATCCTTGAGGTCCCTTCCAACCTGGATCATTCTGTGATTCTGTGATTCTGTGTAAAGACCTAAAAGACCATCCAGTCCAACCATCCACCTATCAACAATAGTTCTCTCTAAACCATGTCCCCCAACACAAATTCCAAATGTTCTTTGCACACCTCCAGGGCTGGTGACTCTACCACCTCCCTGGACAGTCCATTCCACTGCCTGACCACTCTCTCAGAGAAATAGTGTTTCCTACCGTGGCTTGAAGCCATTCCCTCTAGTCCTGTCACCAGTTACATGGGAGAAGAGGCCAACCCAGAGCTCACAACAACCTCTCTCCAGGAAGTTATAGAGAGCCTCCTCATCTCCAGACTGAATAATCCCAGCTCCCTCAGCCACTCCTCATAAGGCCTGTGCTCCAGACTGCTAACCAGCTTTGTTGCCCTTCTTTGAACACGCTTCAGGGCCTCAATGTCTTCCTTGCAGTGAGGAGCCCAAAACTGGACACAGTACTCAAGATGCAGCCTCACCAGTGCTGGGTACAGGGGGAAATCACTACCCTGTTCCTGATGGCCACACCGTTTCCTTTCAACCCCAACCATACTGAGATTCTGTGATTGATAATGAAAAGATACATCCTCACCTTAGGCAGCATTTCCTATGATAGTGGAGGAACACAGTTAAGTATTTCTTATTGCTTATTTGGACAATTACTTGCCCAAAGATGGAAGGCTTATGTTCAGTGTTTCTTCTGTGTTTACATTACACAACTTCTCATATTTAGCTGGTGTCCCCGTAGGACACACAAGCTGACATGAGAGTGATTTATATCTTTTAATAAGGACAATATGAATACACTTGCAATCAGATAAGTTTTAGGTGTGTAATATCCAACCCTTATCGATCAGAACAGATATAACTATTTACATATATAGCTAGGCTCTGCTAAATTCTCTGCAGGGAATCAAATTAAATTCTTGTTCTCCACACTACTTGAAACAGCTCACAAGAACCACAGGCCTGAAAACAATCATTCACTGCACTAAAGACAGGACAGCACATAACAGAATTTTCATAAATACACAACTACTGCTGATTGTACCTTTACCAAATATAATAGTATGAGTTCTATGTGAACTAACCAACATCAAAACTGAAAACTGCTGTTTTCTCAAGAAACTGTCACAGCAGTATAAGAATTCAGCTTTGATGCATGCCTGAATTGTTGCACATATATTTATGTGCTTTCAGATCAAATAACTAGTAGAAAGCAGATTATCTTGTTTGGAATACAGTGAACTGCTGTTTTAATTCTTTCTTCAGTAACTTCTCATAATGACTAGTTTGACAAATCACTGATTCTTAGTTCATGCTTGATGACAAGCATTTGGAAAAGCATTTCATTAGTTTATTATTACTTGTGTCTTAATTGCACAGATATTTTCACAAGCACTTTGCCTCAGTACTCAGCTTAATCTGTCACCATACCATTCTAAGTGAACATCTTACTGGTATGTTTCCTCAAGATTTTACAACAGTTTCTTTCATTGCTGAATATAAGTTTAGACCATCTATAAAAATAAGTATCTGAGTATATTTTAAAAATACAAAGAATTCTGGGAATTCCTAGAAAACTGGAGTTTCAGTAAGTGAATAGGAGATAACAGAACTGAAGAGAACAAGCAGGAGAAAAAATAAGTCATTAAAACAATTTTCATAAGATCTTTAGGTGAATTTTTCATACGTTTGTCACAACGGACTATGAATATCTGGAAATAATAGCATATGTTCTATCATAAAATTGAAAGATAATGAATCTATTGTAGTATGTCACCAGTTAAAAGTATGCTTGCAGAAAAGAAACATTAAACAGCTAATACCTGCAGAGAACAGAGTAAAGATGATCACCTCACCTATCAAGTCAGAAACTACGAGTATCACTTTGCAATAAACTTTTGAAAATAAGTATGACCTTCATGTTAGTCACTTAAAAATCAAGTGTAGCCTCAGAAAAGTACAAACCACCAACAAGTACTGTGCTTGTGAAGCTGTGTGTTTCATTATAGAGTGCAGCTACTATCTGAGCTAGTACAACTGATAAGGTCCTGAAACAAGAACATGTTCCTACTCCAATAACATGGTAAAGAATATATTATTGTGCACAAAGTTTGCACTCATGTAGGGAAGGGAAGACTAACTTGTAAAGACTTAATTACATTTTAAGTTTTTAGTGTAGACTGTTTATTTCAAATTGAAACGTTTGTCAAGTGGATCTATTTATCTAGTTAGTATAATGTGTCACAATAGCAGTCAAGTGCTTCCCAACATATACAGCAAGAAGGAATTAATTTACTTAGCTATTCTCTGATCACTACATTATGCAGTAGAATTTATTTATCAGGAAAAGTTAATATCCTACCCTGCATCTCCTAAATAGTATGTTCACAAGTGAGAGATAATTCATTTAGATTAAGCAAAATTGATATTATGATGGATCCAATTTATTTCTTTACAACAAAATAATGAAGTTGTAAGAACACTATTAGTAAGAACTAACAATAATCACATACAGTAGACATGCAATTGTACACTAGTGAGAAAATAACATTATTTTTACAGGTAGAAACAACAGGTACATATGGACAAAAGTCTAGATGTGCCATATTTTTCTAATCCCAGCATCTTCATGCAGTGTGTGACATAATACACTAAAGTTAAGGAGAAATACCAGAACAGAAATGTAGAGCTCTGTTACGGTATATTTTCACTTGCTGCCAGAGGAGTCCATTTTAGTGGTTTATTTTATTTTATTTTATTTTATTTTATTTTATTTTATTTTATTTTATTTTATTTTATTTTATTTTATTTTATTTTATTTTATTTTTTGTGGAAAGTCTCACAAATAATTTACTGAGCTTGGAAGAATGAATTTACTACCAGGAGACTACAACTGCCTACTTTCAGAAAACTTGTATTAAAAATTACCACAAAACATTTTTCAGTGAAATTGCAGTTTACCTCTTACTCTTAGCAATTTCTAATTTTCTAATCTAAGGTATAATCTAATTATAAAAGTTACAGAGTTGGAAAACCTCCTTTGGGATCTCTCCATCAATTACACAGATTTCTGCCCTGCTTCCTTACCCACTTTTGGCCCCTGACAGCCATCTGGCAGTGCAAAAGTACCTCTTGATCCAGATCCAGGTACAAGATAGAGTCCGATCATACTGTTCTAAGTCACTAATAAGTGTCTAAATAAGGCCCTAAAGCACTTAACAGTGCTTAACATTTTTACTGAATTGTGTATTTTTCTGTTGAAACTATCAGAAAACATAGTGGTAACTATATTCAAATTGGCATACAGAGAAAGTGGGTTAGTATAAATCTTAGTGAAAAGAGTAAATATTGAAGCTCAAAATGCATAATTTCTGTTCTAATTAAAATAGAAGTATAATAGAAGTTTTCCTTGAGCTACTTCTATATTTAGCATAATTTTAAAAGCATTTCTAGACAATCAATTTTACTAAATTATAAATGACAAATAAGAGTGGATTAACTGGGATAATATTTATGCAAAGTCCAGTTATTCTAGGCTCAACATGAGGATGCATTGATTGAGAATATAAAATAGCTACACAAGAAGATAAAGAAACATGTACTCTCCAGCTCCTTGCTGTCACACTGTCACTTTGTTTTCACTTACAATGAAGATGTATAAAAAACAAAAATAGACAGAAGATACTTTAGTAATTTCTTCCTTAATGAAACACCTCTCAAGTTTTGTTTGAGGAGAAAGACAACAGTCTCTACATGGGTGTAATTCCCCTTCACCCTAGCCCCCATTTAACTAATTAAATGTTCTTTAGAATTTTGAATCACTAAGTATAGTAAAGCTCTTGAGAATCATAAGGAAAGTCAGGAGGACATTTCAAACACAGGAATGGTTGGTGTAGGACAGCCTTGGGAGTACATGATGCTTTCAGTATCATTTTGTACTGTACTTTAAGGCTTTAATATCCCTTCTAGCAATGTTGCACCAACTGCTAATCAATACCAATTATTTTTCTCTCTATAGAAACAATGTTTAGTTAACCCCTTGAGTGTGCTACACTGAAATAAAAAGAGGAGGACATACTTCTTGCACAGATGAAGGAAACAGACTATCCACAAAAAGGAAATTATTCCCATAAAAATAAAATAAAATAAAATAAAAATAAGAAAATAATAGGAAAAAAAAAAAAGAAAAAAAAGGTCTACATTCAAATGAACGCACAGTCATCCACAACATTCTTCAGATCAGTCAGTTTAAGGAGGCAATTTAAAATTGTGTGCTTAAGTAAGTGAACTATATGCAAATTTTGATAGACTAAGCAAATAAACTAATGATTCTTAAAAATAAATAAATAAATAAATAAAAAGTGGATTTTTTTTCTTTTTTTTTTTTTCTTTTTTCTTTTATTTGAATTCCATTCAGATCTGAAATGAGTTAGAACAGATATGGCAACATTTATTTTACTGCCAAGTTATGTTAATAGAAACTTTTTCGTTTTGTATTCAGGTCAGGAGAGAACACTAATAGAGAAAAAAACATTCATCACAGAAAATTAAAAAAAAAAAAAAAAGAAGTAGCCCACCCTGAAATAACATTGTTATACATTTGCTTAAATATATATATTATAAAAGCCTGAGTAATCACCAAGATAAATAAATGCTTTAAATTTCCTATCTGTATACTGGAAATAGGTTATCAGACCCAACATCAATGGAAGTTGGTCATGGTTTTGTTTTTTTGTTAGTTTGTTTGTTTCAGTAATTAGGCAGACAGCTAGCAGAATTATTGAACTAATTAAATAAATCAAGAATTTTTAATATTAGTTTTCAAGACATTAATTTTAAGTAAATAATTTAAATGCAAAATAAATGCACATATTTAGAAAATTAAAGATATTAGGAAACTGCCTATTTTATAGCCTTATTGCTTTCACACATTCTCACAGTCTTTTTGGCAATGGAAATCTAGCTTACCCTGAAATGAAAATCTGCTAAAATGCCATTAATGGTTTACATTTACATGTGCTACTCTATTTGTCTACATATTTATCATATAAACTTATCCATCTATAAATTTATATGCAACATTTAACTCTTACAGACCATCAGAGCTTTATATATATTTATCCATAAAAATATGCCATTAAATGGGAATAAAATAGAACAGAAAATAGTTTAATAGAAAAAGTCTTGAGCCTGTAAGATGAAAATAGAAAATGTGCTTCTATAACACTTCACAAAGGTGAGAATTCATATAGGACTGAGAGAGAAATAAGGAAAAAAAACAAAACAAAACAAAACAAAACAAAAAACAAAAAACAAACCAACAAAAAACAAAATACTTAGTGCCATCAAATATTCTTCTGAAGTAGATTTATCATAAGTATAAAAAAATTGATGTTACACTGCACTGTTTAACCTACGGTACTGTGTCACATTAGTGTTAATTTCAGAAAGTTAACCTGTGATCATGCAGAACTCCAAAACTATGCAAAATACAGTGCAATATTCCTAAACTCCCAGTACATCATATGGCACTATCTGAGGCCCTTTTCTTAACCCGATTCAAGGAAAAACAAAGAAAATGAGGTTCTAACATTAGCTATTGTTCTGGAGCTGCCCCTGTTCTTTGCTTAAACTTAAAAAGCTGATTTCATCATAAATACATTCTGCCTTTCACAACCAGCTTGCCCATATTATTACTACTGTTCCTCCTGTCATCTGACTTCTTGAGGCCTATAAGTTACTACAGCAAAGTAGGTTTAGAAGTTATGTGAAATTTTGTTTCAGGTGTTCCATAAGAGTTTTCATACAGTTTGTAGTTTCATAGAATTCAATAATGATCAAGAACTGTTGCTGCTGGTAGAAGAATAATGCAGACTTGGGCAACAATAATGCATTGCTAAAAAGAAAGTTACGGACCACTGACAAAGACTGGGTGAATCTTGCTGAAAGTTTTTAATTAAAATTTCTGTGGAATCCCTTTTCAGTGCTTTCATGTTTCTGTATTCTCAATGCTGTAGGCATTCCTAGGCAGTATTAGAAGCAAGACAGAACAAAGGACTCAGAATTTCAATGGCTCTTCGAAACACTGTAAATAATAATGCTTGTATGCACAGGATGTAACTTCATTTTATTACTTATTCAATTCACTGCAAACAGAGGTAGAACAAAACAGGCTTTAAAATGAAAAAATAAAAAATAAAAAAATAACAACAAAAAAGCCAAACTGCAAGCTGCATACTTACTTTCATCACTTAGTTGTCCCTTCTTTTACTAAAATACAGTTTTAACTTTGATGCTATGCAAAAATAATACTAAATATTTTAAACTGTAGTGTATTCTTCTACTTGAGACTATAAAAATGCTCATACCCGCCAGCAAATATGACCAGTTTGTCTTGAAACCCTCCTTTTGATTCTAAGAGAAAGAAATACCACTATATTTTATTTATTCCCTCTCTGTACAGGAAGCCTCTCTTACTTTGTTCAAGTTGAAGTGATGACAAACCATCACAAAGTCCACAGTGACTTGTAGTTCAGTGATTAGGTTGACATTTCTAGTCCCTAACTAATGCAGCAATGTTTCCTTTTTAAAAACTGATGTCAAAATTGTGGTGAACATTTAGAAATAGAATTTGGGGACTGCCTGCATCATTTGTCATTTAAAAGAGGACTGAGAAGTGCTAAGGAGGACATGAAGAAACAATGGATTTTTCTTTCCAAGGGAAAACTCCTAATTGAAAACATGAGATTGAGGGATAATTGGATACAAATTAAAAGCAAGTGGGTTCAATTAAAACTCTTTCTGGATCTAATATATGCTCTATTCTGTATTATTATTATCTGTACCAGAAAGTGAAATGCTGAAAGGTAAAAAAAAGGCACACCAATACAAACAAACAAACAAACAAACAAAAATCAGGTGGAATTTTGCACCAGGAAAATGAATGCTTGGAATTTACACATAGCTTTTTAAAAACACTTTAGAGATTCAGAAGTTCAAAATCTTTTATTAATCAAACATCAAACAAAATATAAAATATTAAATCATTTCTTGCACCAGATTAGATCAGGTCCTTTTAGGCAGTTTACTGAATTAAGCTCAGCATGTTAGTCTCAACACCTTTCATAAACTGAAATTAGTATAATGGTTTGGTGGCATATCAAAGGGAATGGGAGATAATCCCAGTGAGACAAAACATTTCCATCTGAATTGCCTTAAGCAGTCATTTTCTTATAATTTAACATTTTAAATCATGAGTCATTAGGTGCATTATTATACAAAGATGATTCTCAGAGATTATATTAATAGTTTTATGTTTTTAGTTTTTCTCTTGAAACATTCATTTTATTGTTTCACAGAGCTATAAGTAAGCTGTCTGAACAAAAAACTCATATGCTTCCAATTTAAACAACAGCAACAAAGGTATTCAGTATCAGTGTTCCATCTTGGATCTCTCAGAAATTTCACTCAGCTTAAATCAGTCACTGATCCAAAAATACTGCTATTTGCTGAAATGTAAGTTGACATAAATTTATATACTTTTATATGTACAAACAAAATGTCATTCACAAAAAATAAATATATATATATGCATTTTATGTATTTAAGGAAAATGTTGCTTTCCCTAATTATGAGTTAAGAAAAATAATTTAAAATAAATACTTAAAGGTATGACTCATTTCTGAGAATGTTTATTAGAGCTGTAAAAGCATCTCTACTAAAAGAAAAATGGAGGAATTGAATCCTTCATCAACAAATTATGCTACTATATCAAAAATCTTTGAGAAAGAAAAAAAGAAGTAATTCGTACTTCTATGTTTTATCTTTTTGCTAGATCACTGTCTCCAAATGACTATCTAGCTGGGACTGACTTGGTCATACACCTCCAAACTCATGAAGTTCAGATGGCACAAAATGCTGTGTTTTCTTGACTGACTGTTCTTTTTTAAAGCAGAAATATCTGTCCCAGTTCTATTTTGTGGTCCTTTCTGCATTCTTGGTGTGTCTCTCATTTTTCAGAGCTTGCAATGGAGTATCTCATTCTGAATTATATTTTGTCTTCCTTGGATGTATCTCATTTTTTTTTATTTTTTATTTTTTTTTTACTTTTGAATAGTATAAACATGGATATACAGGGGGTCCAGTACTTAAACAGGGTCAAAACATGCGTAACATTGTGTGCATTACTGGAAAAAAAAATAAAAAAAAAATTAATATATCTACAGGACTGAAGAGATGGTATAAAATTGCTTTTAAAAATGAAATAAGTTTTCTGTGAGAACACATGGCACTATGAACATGATCAAGTCATGTAGGGAAGAAGTTTTCTAAGAGAAGTCAGACTGTGTTTAACAGGAGTTACGCAGTGGTATGGCAGTAGAGATTATATTGTTATTTGTCCATTGTTTTTCTAGAAAGAGTCTGATCATTAAAAGTTATGAATCTTATATCATAGCTCCTGTAGATACAGAAGCCTATTTCGGTGCTGGACATCAACAGTTGTTTTGTTTTGTTTTCTCTCCCAGTGTATTTGGTTTACATGGCAAGGTTTTGGTAGTGGGTGGGCTGCAGTTGTCGCTTCATGAGCAGAGCTCATGTTAGACAAGAGTCATTTCCAGACAGCTCCAAAAATCTTGCTGCTGGCAAGTGCTGAGCCCATAAGCAACACTGATTGTGCCTCTGTGAGAACAGATTTAAAGAGGAGAAAAACTATTGTGCAACAGCGCTTGAGAAAGAAGTGGGAAAATATGAAAGAAAACAGTTCTGTAAATGCCAGGGTAAGGTGTGTCTTCCAGGTGCAGAACAGAAGTTCCTTGCAGCCTGTTGAAAAGCCCGTGAAGTGGCCCTGTAGCCCATGGGGCACCACACAGAGCACATCTTCATGTGCAGCTCATGGTGGAGAAGGTGGGTGTGGCCTGAAGGCCCTGGGCAGAAGCTGCAGTCCCTGCAGAGAAGCCCCTGGTGAAGCAGGTGTGCTAGGGGACCTGCTGCCCTTGGAGACCCATGATGAAGCAGTTCCTGGAGGCTGAGCCCCATGGTATGGAGCCATGTTGTAGCAGCACATGAAGAGCTGCAGCTTGCTGGAAGTCCATATTGAATCAATTTGGGAAGAATGCGTCCTGTGGGAGGGACTCTGTGGTCGAGCAGGGGCAGAGAGTGACTGTGAAGGAATAGCAGATGACAAAGTGTTATGGACTGCCCCATTCCTCATTTCCCCTCAGTACTCCAGGAGAATGTAGAAGAGGGTGGATAAAAGGAAGGTGCTTTTGGTTTACTTTTAGGTTCTCACTGCACTGGTCCATTTGTAATAGGTAATAAATTAATCTCCCTACATGGAGTCTGTTTTGCCTGTGGCAGTACTTTGTGAATTATCTCTCTGTCCTCACCACAACACTTGAGCCTCTTTTCATCATATTTTCTCTCTCTATTTCTTTGAGGTGGGGAAGAGACTGATGTGGTAGAGTTTGGCTGCCCATCAAGGTGAAACTACCACACTCAGAGAGCTTAACAAAAGGGTTAATGTGAATATGCCACATTATAAATGAACATAACTGTTGTCGCAGTTTAGTGCAGAAAAAAAAGCTCATAGTGTCATTGAATACTTAGGAAGGCATTTTTGTGTTATTAAAAAATGAATGGGAGAAAAAAATGCTATTAGTAAAGGGTGAATTGAGTGCTTAACACTTGTTCCAGTTTACAGGTCGATTTTAATTTTGTGTTAGGGATTACAGAGAAATCTGTCAATAAGACAGTCATACAGAAAACACCTGAAGGCAGTGGAAAAGGAACTCTTATTAATGTAGAAGTCTCCATGTAAATTATAACACTGAAAGATAAACCTGTGTACATTGCAGACAGACCACATAGTTTTTCAATGCTCATTAGGGATCAGTCTCTGGCCGAATCAAACACTTGACTTCTAGATCTCTTGCAGAAAGCAGAAAATTTAATTCATGTACACAATACCACTGTATAAGATCAGAATACCAACAGAAGTAACAAAACTTTCCTCAAAGAAAAACAAACAAAAAACAGTGCAAAGAGAAGCACGTAAGATTAATGTAGCATGATAATATTTTGTATTTGCATATTCATCCAATATCACCTTCATTGAGGCAGTCATCCTAAGACATTTCTGGTGTGCACACCCTGACAAGATCAGACAGTTGGCAATTGTGTTTCTCTGCGCCCTTTCTGTAGCCTCTGGGTTTTGAGAGGAGCCTCTTCCCAGCACAGACTGAAACCTCTCACCACCACTAAACATGCTGTCAGTCACAGCCCCTTTGTGTGCCCCTAGCAAGAGGAAAGAAGTGGTACAGTTCACTTCTACGTCTGTTAGTAATTGTTCAAAGTGAATTAACTACATGGCACACTACTAGATTTCTTAAACAAATTAGGCATTTAATATCTGTTGGTGCTTCAGGACAGGAACTGAACAGAAAGTAAAAGATGGGATTAAATCAGAGCTTATTATGACTTATTTGACAAATTATCCATAGATCTTTTTCATTTTTGTTATACTTCAAGAACAGAAAAATCTAAACTACTATTAAATTACACTGACATATTAGTCATGGAAGACTGAAAACCCAGTGACTTAATCAAAATGCATTTGTGTAACAATTTCATTACTGATTATTTTATAGAGGTGGCAGTAGGAGGAACTATCTGAAAACAAACAAACAAAAAAAAAAGTGACACAAACTTCAGAAGATCATCATTTTGGGAAGGATAGTACTGATGGAGATCTCTAATAAGATAATTTAAACATTCTGAGTGGGAAAACTGAGTGCTCAGAGGAAGTGTAAGCTGTAAATGGTTCACAGAGCACTAGCCATTAAAGAAAAATCTGGTTAAACATTAAGAATTTTAGAAGAATACATTCCAGTGAAATATTACATATTTAAAGCCAGAATTCTTTTGAAATATTTCTTATATTTCTTGAAAAAAAAAAAAAAAAAAAAAAGGTTATAATTTTTTTCAAGTAAACACAGATAGTGTGATCATACTTTTATTTGAATAGTGATACAAAAAGTATATTTTTCTCCCTCTTCCCTTGACTCTCAAAATCATCCTTGCTTCAGTGGGTACGTAATTATATGTATTTAAATGAAAACTAGTGAGTTGCATGGATAGGAAAAATGCAACAACTTAAACACAATATGAAATTTTAAAAAGTGCTTGTTGGATATCAATAAATAGAAATAATTTCTGTTCAAGGAAAGAACACAGTTATATCCAGTTAAACTGGGCTCTCTGTAAGATTTGCTTGATTGCTAGAAAACAACTAGAAAAACTTCAGCTTTGGTTCTAATATTTGTGCTTATACATCAAAACAATCCACAGAGAAAACTAAGTATTTAGCAGGCAATATTCACTTTATTTTATTTTATTTTATTTTATTTTATTTTATTTTATTTTATTTTATTTTATTTTATTTTATTTTATTTTATTTTATTTTATTTTATTTTTATTTTTAGCCATCATAAAGATTTATTCCATTAAGGTGTAGCCCTATGTTATTTAATATATTTCAATTGATGTTTTTGTTATTACTGTTAGACATCAGTGGCAGCAGGCCTGAAATAATCATGCAGTTCTCTTGAATATCATAGGAGCCTTAAGAGTAATTAAAACTGCAAATTTTTCAGGACATACCATCAAATTATTAACATCTATGTATGGTATAGAAAGGTCTTCTGATAGTGATATGAAACATGAATGTGAAAATTAGGGACATTTGAGCACTTATTCATGACACTTTATGGAGTTAGGAGGTGATAATTTGCTTGGTTTTGATGCAGGTTAGTCCAAATAGAGTTGCATATGCTTGACAGGACTCCATTTGCAGTCTATCCCTCTCTGATGGACTTCTCTTAAGCATTTTCTACTAACCAAATGTTTGCTAGTTGAAGATGTTGCTTGTCAAGTTGCCTGAAAATGTGACTCAGTCTCAGTGTTGCCAAAGTCATAAATATAAAGCAGCCTCTTTTAAGGTAATTTTAATGAGGTATGTTCTTAATTTTTTAAATGTATGACTGAAGCTTGTCATTGGTATTATTCAAAACAGACAGAAGATAATAGCAGGAACTTTCCTCCTGTCAGAAGCATTTGGATTCCTCAGCATTAAAAGAGGTGGTTTAATTGGAAGAAGGAAGGAAACACAGTATCATTGATGATTACAACCGAATCAGTGAGCTTAGGTTGATATCTAATGCAGAGGAAAACAAACAAACAAACAAACAAACAAAAAAGTATAGCTACTTCTCACTGTTTTCTTTTGTAAAATAGACTGATTTAATAGAAGGCCCATGGACTTACATAATGCACAGTACCAGGAACTGATTACAGTATCACTAACAATCAGTAACAATTAGTAAAAATCATTTTAACAAATAAAATATCTGTGTTGGGATTAAAAAGTTTCAGTTTGTCCCGTGTAGATGAACAGCTAATAGAGCAGAGAGAATTGAGAAAGTATGAATATTTTCTATGTGGTTATGTGCTTTTTTTTTTTTTTTTATTTTTTTGAGAAGTTGTTAAAAATATAGTAATAAAAGAGGTATTACCACAACTGATCCAATACTCTGCGAGGGGAATTACACTGCTACTCATAATCTATACTAATGTTAAGCAATCATAAAACTGTAAAAAAATCAATTACACTCCGTAACGGAAAATTCTTTGATGTGACAAAAATGTCATCTGCAGAGAGTTATTTAGCCAGTCTGTCTAGGCAGGTATTGCTAACAACTATTAAAGAAAGATTAAAAAAAAAAAAAATCAAAACAAAAAAAAACAAACCAAAAACCAACCAACCAACCAACCAACAAACAAAAAACAAACACCATTACATTGTAAGTGTCATGGTGGTAATCAAAATTCAGATTCAAGTTCTTTTAGATTGTACTAAACAGGGTATCTGAAAATGTTTATTGTATCAGATTGTTGAACTGATTTACACAATAACAGTTCTAGTCCCCAAGGGTTATTAAGTAAAATCTAATAATGGGACAATCCCTTTTATCAGCTATGGGTATTTTTCCCCCATTCTGCATGGATGAAACCACATTAGAACCACAGAATAATCTGTTGTGCTTTAGAATCATAATTACATATTGACAAGTTAAACTATAAGACTTAAAGCAAGGGGATATTTGAGCTACTTGCATTCTCATGGGTAACTTAACGGGGCATCAATTATTTTGCAACAAGCAAACAACAACAACAAAAATCAGAGAAATATCTAATTTATTGAATACCTACTACTGTTAGATTATTAGGCAGAATGCTTCTACATCATTCACTACTTTATGAAACAGTTATTGAAAAACAGTGAAAAAAGGAATAGTTCAAAGACATTTTTCTTAGAAACATATAAAATGACAAAACTCTAATTTGAATTACATTTAAATGTCTGAAGCACATGTTCAGGAATAACAAAATCATCCCCTCCTGACATGCTGCAAAATCGCTCTTAAGAAGACAATTTTTATCCTTAAAAATGATGCATATCCTCCCTATTTTCATATTCCCTTTAGTCTTTACCCATGTTTTTGATTTACTTTCAAGAACATGTCTACAGAGCAGTAATAAATACCAAAGTATATTATATCTAACATTTACGTCCCTCAAAAAATCATTCCACCAATCTTTTGGCTTAAGTTGTTAAGGAAAAAAAAAAAAAAAAAAAAAAAAAAAGTCAAAACAAGTTTTGAAGTTCCAAAAATTCAATGAAATGAAAGCAAATACTAAAATACACATGTAAATAATTACTTGTAAAGTTCAAAAACAATCTTTATGTATCTGGTACTAAATAAGAAAACTTATGGAAACTTGCTATTACATAAAGTACAGGAAGAGGCACCAAAATAATTGAAAATTTCCAACTGCTCATATGAACAACATAAAAACATGCAATTATTTATGCTTGCAACATTTGTTCTTAATTATTTTATCTTTTGCAAATAAGTCCCACAAAGAAACAAACACTGTAGGCACTGTAAGCCCTGCTGGGTTTGGTTTTACTGAACTCATTAAATTTCTTTTACAGTCATAAAAGTATATTGACCATGATATCAAAATTCAATGCGACTATCTTTTAAAGGTTAACTTTATTTTTTCCTTGAACATTAGGGTTTGAAAAGATGGGAATATAATATCCTTCTGTACATGTTTCACTGGAATTTCCTCTACCAATGGAACACAAGATGAAGGGTGCTGCAACTCATATCTACACTTTGATTACCTGTGAAGCTCCAGAGTAACCAAAATAGAAGCAACCTGTTCTAGGAATAGGTGATGACTTTCATGTTTTACTATGAGTGGGTGTTCCACTTGAGTTGCATAGCAGTGGATGACTAAGTAGTTAAAAAAAAGAGAAATAATTACAAATACAAAATGTTAATCATTTCTAAAAATATATATATGTGATTTTCAGCAACTTTTATTGATATTCAGGAAAGTATCAGTTTTAGAGCAAATATATATATACATACATACATACATATATATATACACATACACATATATATACATGTATATTTTTATATAAATATAAATATACTTTATATAAATATACGTATATATTTATATATAAATTTACAAATATAAATAGAAATATATAAGTACTATATAATTACATACTAAATAATCTTTAAAGAGTCAATTTAATTAAAAGAAGAAAAACAAGCCTGCATTTAAAGCAGAGAAGAGGAACACAAAAACCAACCGAACAAACCAAAGAAGAGCAAACTGATGCAATAATTCAGTATTGGCATAATAATTCTGCTCTTTTCCAAAGAGAGGTATGCAAAATCAAGCAAAGGAATGAAAATCTTAAGGTTTCCCATGTGGAATTTTAACTAAGTTGTTCTTTAATGAGATTTCAGTTTGTTGACTGAACTCTCTTCTTCTCTACCCAACTACAAACCAAAAATAAGGGAGGATATTGGATGATTTCAAATTCTCTTTGGCAGGTTTCTACACTGACTCACTGACTGCAAAGTTTTTTTTGTTGTTGTTGTTTGTTTTTTGTTTTTTGGTTTTGTTTTTGTTTTTCCTGGAAGATATGCTTACAAACGGAATAGTGAACATCCTCATTCTCTTTCATCCTCACTGGTGTTCTTCAGTGCAATGAAGCCCACAGAGGAGTGTGGTGTGGTTAGAACTGAAATAGATGAAGCAGCAAAGAAAGTAGTGCAGTTCTGCTTATCCAAACTCTTTAGCACATGGTCACCTAACAAACGATTGCCTATCTGCAGACAGAAGAGAAGAAAGACTGGCTATTCCACAGGGAGACTGTACCTCCTTCTACGACTCAGTGACCCTCCTTCTACGATTGGGTGATCCTCCTTGTACAATTGGGTGACCAGGCTGGTAGATGAGGGTAAGGCAGTTGATGTGGTCTACCTAGACTTCAGCAAAGCCTTTGACACGGTTTTACAGTATTCTCCTGAGGACAGTGGCTATCCATGGCCTAGACAGGTGTACCCTTCTTTGGGTAAGGAACTGGCTGGAGGGTCATGCCCAGAGGGTATTGGTTAATGGAGTTAAGTCCAGCTGGTGACCCGTTACAAGTGGTGTCCCCCAGGGGTTGGTTCTAGGACCCGTCTTGTTTAACATCTTCATTGATGACTGGGATGAGGGAATTGAGTGCACGCTAAGTAAGTTTGCAGATGACACCAAGTTGGGAGGTGGTGTTGATCTGCCTGAGGGTAGGGAGGCCCTCCAAAGGGATCTGGATGGGCTGAATTGCTGGGCTAAGGTTAATGGGATGAGGTTCAACAAGGCCAAGTACCGGGTCCTGCACTTTGGCCACAATTACCCCATACAGCGCTATAGGCTTGGAGCAGAGTAGCTGGATGACTGTGAAGAGGAAAGGGACATGGGGGTGTTGGTTGATGCTCAGCTGAACATGAGCCCTACAGTGTGCCCAGGTGGCCAAGAAGGCCAACAGCATCCTGGCCTGTGTAAGAAATAGTGTGGCCAGCAGGAGCAAAGAGGTGATCATCTCTCTGTACTTAGCTCTGGTGAGGCCACATCTTGAGTACTGTGTTCAGTTTTGGGCTCCTCACTACAAGAAAGACATTGAGGCCCTGGAACGTGTCCAAAGAACGGCAACAAAACTGGTGAAGGGTCTGGAGCACAAGTCTAATGAGGAATGGCTCAGGGAGCAGGGATTATTTAGCCTGGAGAAGAGGAGGCTTAGGGGAGACCTCATTGCACTTTACAGCTTCCTGAAGGGAAGTTGTGATGAGGAGGGGCTTGGCCTCTTCTCCCAGGCAACAAACAGGACCCGAGGAAATGGCCACAAGTTGTATCAGATGAGGTTTAGACTGGACATAAGAAGGAACTTTTTTTCTTGGAGAGTGGTCAGGCACTGGAGTAGCCTGCCTATGGAGGTGGTGGAGTCACCATCCCTGGCAGTGTTCAAGAAGCATCTGGATAGGGAGCTAGGAGATATGGTTTAGGGGTTTTCTGTAGGTATGGTAAAGGGAGGACGGTTGGACTAGATGATCTTGTAGGTTCTTTCCAACCTTGTGATTCTATGATTCTATGATGCTATGAATGCCATACACACAGGATATGAATTCTGCTTATGTTGTACCTACTATGCTTTTTGAACAGTTGGATGCCTCCAAGTGAGAGCTACATAAGCATATCTTGAAAAGTGTACACTGCCTTGTAGTTTTATAACTACAGAGGTCTTGGCTCTCACTCTAGATTTTGAACACTGCTTCTTCAGTTTGAAACCTTGATCTGTGTAATTTTATTCCCAGTTCCTTTCTCTAGTCAGTTCACCTGGGTTATAAGGCAATACTGCCTATTTCTTAGAACAGATTCTCCTGATGACTCGAACACTAAAACTGTTTGATCTTGGTTTGTCCTTTTGAATTGGGGCATGTCTATCTTCTGATGTACCTGTAGTCTAGCTTAATCATTAAGCAAGGCTTTGGTTTCTTCTTTCTACAGGCCTCTTCCTGTCATTGGTGCACCAAACCAGTCAATAAACTGAATTCATTCCAATATTAAGTGTGCTTGAAGCCTTGAAGGCCAGTCATATCCTGAGTTGCATCAAGGGAAGCATGCCCAACTGGTCAAGGGGGGTGATTTTTACTCCTCCTAGTGAGACGCCATGTGGAGTACTGTGTCCTTTTGTGCAGCCACCAACACAAGAAGGACATGGAGTTGTTGGAGAGGGTCCATGAAGATAAGCCCATCAGAGGGCTGGAGCACCTCCCTTACACATACAGGCTGAGAGAGTTGGGACTTTTCAGTCTGGACAAGAGACGGCTCCTGGGGGACCCTATAGTGGCCTTCCAGTACCAGAAGGAGGCCTTCAGGAAAGCTGAGGAGGGCCTTTTTATAAGTGCACATAGAGACAGAATGAGGGGAAATGCCTTTAAATGTGAAAAGGGTAGATTTAAACTAGATACTAGGAAGAAAATCTTTGATGTGAGAGTGGTGAGGTGATGGAACATGTTGTCCAGCGAGGCTGTGGATGCTCCCTCCCTAGATGTGCTCTAGGACAGGCTGAATGGAACTTTGAGCTACCTGGTCTAGAGAGAGGCCTATAGCGGGGGGGAGGGGAAGGGTAGGAACTAGGTAATCTTAAAGGTTCCTTCGAAGCCAAATCATTCTACAATTCTGTGATTGTAATAGCTAGGTTTGATCAAAGATATGTCATGAACCTGTGGAATTGCTATCAGTTGGCCCACTTATGTTCCAAGTAGGTACACCAGAGCAACTAACTGACTCAATAAATACATTAAATAATTTACAATTGTGCATCATCTCAGCACTTGAGGAAGATGGCACCTGAAAGCATTTGTCCTCTCACATATCACTGGTTCCTTCCATTATTTTGCCTCTCCACTTTGCTTTCCACATTTCCATGTGTAGTGAAAAACATTAATGTAGGAAAATAGTCCACAAGCAGGAAAAGGGTAGGCTGATACTGCTCCTAAAGCTTTTCTAAGTACATTGCAATTTTACAGATATAGCCTATAAAATGGTCTCTCTAATACAAAATGGAGAGGCAGCTATCTGTGATAGAACTGGTTGTACTCCAGGATCCCCATTCTTTCAGGAAAATCTTACAATGCTCATCTCTCTAATATGACACTATTACTTTAAATATCTTCCTCAAAGCAACCCTTGCAGTCTCCTGCCCTCTTGGGTGATGATCTATTTAATAGGCTGTTAAGTAAAAGCAAATATTCCTTGTTTTCTTTCACCAGCTTTATTAATGCCTCTGCTACTTGCTCAGGTCCACAGAAGCTAATTAAATTTAATTTTAGAACTGGATTTTGTAAATCATAGCCTAATTGTAGAAATTTAATCTGAATCACAAATGGACAATTAAGCTAGTGATGTATGAGATCTTTGTTCTGATTATTTCTAATTCTTGATCATAGACATTCTTCTAGTCAGCATGCTGAACTGAATTCATGGAAATTCTTCTTTACGTAAGTATGATTATGTAATCTTCCATGAAATATAGGTGTCTGAATTCTTCTTTTGTTTCTTAATCTATTTCAAAATCCAAATACCTAAAAATATATCTAAACATAACCATGTATGTAAAATAATATAGTGTCTGATTCATGTAAACATGGGTTTTGTCTCTAACTGTTCACAAGAATGACAATTTTTATTCCAAACATGAATCATGAAAGTTTTCAGTTGAGTTTTGTTTTGCCATTAATGATCATGTCCAACTTCAATATTTGCTACTCTGAGTTAGGAAAAAATGAACTCCTAAAATAATTAATTGTGTCACTTTCATAATAAATGTCATAAAGTTTGCTTTACAGCTATTCATTGTCAATCAGTATCACACTGGCTTGGAAGAAAAAGATATTATGTTATGACTAATCATACACTGATAGTGCTGTTCTTTACATTCAGTAATTACAGTTTAACAAAAACCATGAGGACCAATGGACTCATTAGTTTCACAAATTGAAGAGTTTATTCAAGCTTCAAGAACACAAAGCAAAAATCTCTCTTGCTGATACAGACATGCTGTAATAAGGACTATTTATTCTGAGTTTAATGTAAACTTTCAACTGAAACATCCTTAGGATTTCAGCGTGCAAATCTAGACTTTCAAATTAAGCAGGAATAATTTTGAGTGATGGCTCCTTTTAATGTCAGGGGAGTGCTTACCTCTCTCTTGCTTTACTTTGTACATGGCAGGCCTCCAAAAGTCCTACTGTTAAATCTGAATTAAGTAGTCTTAATATGTATAATATTTAACATTTTCACAAGTTATGCTTTTAAATCTGTAGCCTAAAGATTCTAGTTAAGGAACGAATCCAACACTTCAGGGCTTTACGTACATTTCTTTAATTCCTCTTTCCAAGTTGATGTGTAAGTGCAAACTGTATAAGAGTTCACATCACCTGGATCTGTTCTTGAAAGATTAGTGAAATAACATCTTAGTCAGAAAATGATCTTTTTCTTCCACAGCATTTTAGTCTCTGAACTCTTAAGGCTTGTATTGAATATGAAATTGGAATAATGAGTTTTAATCTGTTAAATATACTAATACATTGAACAATCTGGTTAAGAATTGTAGAGCTACTCTGTCACCAAAAAAAAGAGCTTAGCAAATCAAGTAAAGCACAACATTAGTTTTCTGTTTGCATGATTATATATATTTGCTATGTTATCAGTTTCTGAGAACATGTTCATTTCTTGAATTTCTGCTGAACAACGTTGGATAAATGCAAGTGAGTCAAGTCCCATCTACCCAATCTTATCTCTGCACTGCAAGTTAAACATACCTTCTGCCAACACGTTTTTCTGTTCTGATAATGTGGAACATGTAAAAGAAATATTGCTAACAAAAGTACTTTTCCTGTTCCTCTCTCAAACAACTGGACAAATTCCTCCCCCAAGCACCACTAAAATAACACAGTATAATTGAGGTATAAATGTATAGTCAATATAATGGTCATTTCTTGTAAATTCATTTACTCAGATTTATCAACATGAATTTACCTTCAGGTGCAAAGTCTTATGTGGCAATCAAAACTGTATGAATTGAATCTCTAAATAACAGCTATTTACAATTAAGTGTCCATTAGACACTCACCTGACAAAATTCATCACATGTGATAACATGTCACAGACCAGCACTTTGTCCTCTTTACCCAAAACCTGTTTCAGTACTGATATTTCTACTGTTGATGCTTAGTAAGTGTCTGGTAGACCTGGACCAACTGCATCAGTGCTTTATGATGGTTCATGCTTCAGCTGGCATATTGGTGTGACTTTGTTTATACTGATCTCTCTCTTTTGGTCAAATAATGTTATCAATCCAGGAAAAAGAGTGAATCTGGTCTATATTTCACAAAGTAAATGGCAGTCTCTCTAAAACTGTACACATAACCTGGTCTAAGGAAACAAATTTGTACAAGTGGTTCAATAACAAAAAAGATACAAAGAGCTTTGCAATCTACTTTAAATAAAAAATGTTATAGGAGGCCACAATACATATAGAACTATTCTATACAATGGTTCCTTTTAAAAGGAGCAAACATGCAAGAATATATAAGGGTGCCCTATTGCATTTCTAATAGCGCCAAAATAAGGATGATGAAAATAAATAAATAAATAAATCCTAGTGTACAGTAACAGCAAGATAAGTATGTCCTTGTAATCTGTGGGTTTCATGGCTGTTAAAGACAGTTCAAAGGAAATTGAAAGGTCAGCTCTCCTATAAATATTCAAAATTTGACTGTAGTAGCTGTAAGGATATTATGTGGTAAAAAATAATATAGGAAGTGATGAAGTCCTGGAAGAGAGCTCACTCTATGAACAAAATGTTAAGGTTCTCCCACAACACAATGTATTGTGTCACTGTACTGTATATTAAAATGCCATTTTTCACTGTTTATTCTCAAACTGGATTACAACATAGATTATACTATCTGCTATTCTCTTTAAGCAATACCTAAGGCAAACTTGGAAAGCTGAAGACTGTCTTAATACCCATTTTCCATGTAACTGCTGTCATCCCAACAACATATTTCCAACTGTGAGAACACAGATAGCTTCCTGCAGAGTTTCTAATCTCAGGGCCAGTTTGCAGAGAAACCAGGAGGATGTGCTAGTGTAATGAGAAAGCTGGTAACTACTGTCTAGAGATATAACACTTCATGTCTGCTCATTTCTCAAGCTCTGTTGGCTTGAAACAGGAATCCTAGATTGGCTGCTTGGCTCCTAAATCTTTCTTTCCCTAGACAGCAACACATTATTCTCACACCAGATAGCTTAACTTACTGGCTGCTTGCAGAACCCCTGAGATCTCCTTTAATTATATACAAAACTAACACACAGGTTCCATAAAACACTTCCAAGTCAGTCAAGACTGCTAAATAGTTGGATTTGAAGTGAACATGCTTATTTTTGGATTAAATTGGTACTTACATTTACACTGCAAGTAAACAAGGCATGTACCAGAGATCAAGGCTGACTAGTATGTAGAAAGTTGCACAATGGACTTTAAAGCTAGCATGCCAGATTTAATTTAAAAGACAACAAGGTTATTTTGAGGAAAATACTCTGCAGCAGGTAAAGAAAAGGCACTATTTCAGTACTTTTTTCTCCCACAATAAGTTTAAAAAAAAATCTTCCTCTTGCTTGACACGATTTCCCTGTGGCTTTGTGCCACCTTCACATAGCCATCCATAACTCTTCTTCTGCTTGAAACAATCTTCAACGTGCCACTCTCATTAATGACTGAGATACCCCCTGATGGTGCTTAACATTTAATAGTGCTAGAGCTCCACGTTTGCCCAAACAACCTTTTCCATTTACCTTACCTCAAAGGCATTCTAATTTTTCTTCAGAGACAGAAATCCTTTAAGCCCATTGTATCCTTAGGCTACAAATTTACTGAGATTTAGGTTTCCAATAAGAGTGCCAAGATGAATGCCACCTTCTCATTTATGAATCAATTTTTGCCCATCGGCTTTTCAGTGTTATTACTTTTTATTTTACTTTACACTCAAAGGGGAGAAACACAGAAATACATACATACACATGTGCATACACATAATGATTGGGGGAGGGGGGGGGGACGAAGAACATATCTATCTGAAATCAGAACTTACTAAAACAGATGACACATTCTCCACAACATATATTTATTACAGAAATCTCACAAAACATGTAGTCACAGACAGAGCATTTTTTTTTTTTTTTTTTTATTAAATATGTAGGTCATCATCATGTACCACAAAGGCAAGCATGCTGTTTCTTAGTATCAAAAAGCATATTTTTGTATAATACTTGTAAGTGATTAAAGAATCACTTTTCTTTTCACGCACCACAATTCAGCTGACACTCTCATCCATCTCCAGTGGTTAGCGTGTTTCTGGTCTCAGTGCAGACAACACTGTACCTTTCATAATTCTGAAAAGGAATATCACATGAAAAACAAACAAAAACAAACAAACAAACAAACAAAAAAACTATTTGCTAACTACAAATCCATTGCCCCTTTTTTGGATGAATTTCAAACAGATCAAGCAATAAACTAAATGGCTTATAAAGCTTAGCTTCAAGAATCATGATTTTCAAATTACTGACTTCCAAATTCTGCTTTAATAGTGTTTTGACTGAAATGAATATTGAACTTCATGTAAAGCCCAACAGGCTAAACAGTCCTAATTAGGGAATTATGTGGTCATGGTCATCTAGCAGGTCTAGATAAACTATAATCCAATTCTAAATACTCACGGGGAGTCAGATACTATTCTTGTGATATGGCTCAGAATTCATCCTATTTGAAGAATACCATAAAGATCAAAAGATGAAATCAATCTTTTATCTAAACTTAAACTGTCACAGCAGAACTCCTTTTCTGCACAAACACTCCATGTAAAAAGAGAATTGCCACACTAACTAGGCAATGTTTGTGAAATTCTGAAGGCATGTGAAAATTGGAATCTTAACTGCAATTATGACAGTTGTAATAATTACTTCAGGAACAACATTAGATCACAAGATGTTATTTAAATACAGGAAACGTTTTGGAGAGTTATCCTGGGAGTTCAAAATCTACCCAAAAAGCTTAAAAAACTGATCAGAATCTTTCTGGAAGTGTATCATTTGGGAATTTACCTCTAGAGATTCTTCTGGGAAGAAAGAAAACTACTTTCAGGTTAGCTTGACCATAACAGTAGTGAAAAACAATGACACTGAGTTCAGTACCATCTGTGTATATACCTAAAGGGTTCTCCTGGCCAAAGAGTGACTAGATCCCAAGAGACATAGTCCCCATAGAGACAGTGACCCATGGGGTATAATATAAAATACTGAGTCAAGACTTTTTTATTTATTTATTTATTTAACTCCACAAAAGAAAGCACACTGACCAGACTGCTCCATTTACAACACTTTTCTTCATGCTTATATTCTGCTACTCTATATACTACATCTGGATTTCCAGTTATAAAGTCAGAAGATGGTAGTGACACAAACAGTTGTGACTCTTTCAGATAGGTGTTGTTCTCAGAGAAGGAGAAAGAGGTAAAACATACAACTGAATTAAAATAAAATAAAAGCTGTGTCAAGAATGCTGTTGCTTGCATTTGGAGAGTAAATCTTGCATAGCAAACATCAAGAAAAGCCATTTTCAAAGGTTATCTGAACCTATAATAAATAGTTAACTATTCAACCAACAAAAAAAATATATCCAAAAGATGAAATAACATAGCACTAGGGATGAAAGATCCACAAGCTATTTAGCAGAGAATAAGGCTCCCTTTAGTGGAAACATAAGCAGAGTCTCTTATGGCTCTATCAGAAAAACGATTTCAAACAAAGCCTTGTGAAACATTAACATATTCTGTGACAGCTGTTTACAGTTTTTTCTTTTAAGCTGTTCACAGTTGTATATTTGGGCAGTAATTTTAGAGAAAAATAAAGAACAGAATGCTCTTCTAGATACAGGTGTCTAAAGCACAAAAATATACCCACTTGGAAATAAATTATAGTGGTATTTCTGTGCTTAAAAAAACAAACAAACCAAAAATAAAAACAACAAAAAACAAACAAAAAAAAACACAAAAAAAACAAACTAAAAAAAACCAAAAACAACAACAACAAAAAAACGACAACAACAAAAACCTTTGTGCAATGTGTATGGAAAGATTCTAAAACTTGAGGTTTTTAAACTACATTCTTCAGGTTTAGATATGCATTCTTAATTATTCTGAATTAATTTTCACTGTTTCTGGATAAGCTATTGAGAGTGATAATAGCTGAGACACAGAAGGGAAGGGCAACATGGTACAAAGCAACTGCAATGCCTCCTGCTCTGATTTCAGGAAGGAATAAATAAATAAATAAATAAATCCAACACATACTGTTCTGCTAAAGCAAGAAAATGAAATTTTTACAAAAATTTGTTTCAGATAATGCAGACACCCATCCAAAAAGTAGTATTATATGTCATATAGCTTGTGATGTCCCTAATATAGGACTTTTATTTATTTATAGCTGCTTTTCGTAACAACTGAAAGTACGAATTTCTTTTAAAAAATTAACATGTATATTTCAAGGCACTGTTGTTATACTCTATGAGTGTGCAAAGTTAATCTTAAAAAAGTCTCTGGGAAGCAGTGTAAATGAGTGATTGCACAGCATAGGTTGCTTGGAAACCATAAGAACTTCTGTTGAGCCAAGCAGAAATGTTTTAGGTTTTCTTCCTAGCCTCTCTTTTACTTACATGGTAAGCAAAACCTTACCTTATACAACTGAAGATTTCTATTTGAATGGTGCGGTTATGCCTTTGTAAGAATTTGTGCTGAAACAGCAGACTGACATAGCACTGATCTATAGTTTCTTCACATAAGAAAATAGGAAAACGATCTGTGTTCAGTACATTCTAAATTCTTGCTTTTACCTCTTCTCACTGATCCCAGTACAGGTGGGACACAGGTTCTCTCTGGCTTTGACTGCAATAATGACCTCATACATCACTGAGGAAACTTGTGTTCCCAGGTGAGAAGTACAGAACTGTATAGATCTTTTAGGAGAAAACTTAGTGTTGTACACAGAAGAACTGATTTGAAAAAGCAAGGGCTTGAATAAAACCTTGGGTGGAAGTAGAGAGAGAACAACATTTCTTTCAACTTAAGTCCTATTCTGAACATTTATACCCATGGAGTAGCCTTAATGACATGACAGGATCCTTGTCTGAAATACAGATTTACATTAATTTCTCAGAAGTTTATTGAGTTTTGACATACTTTGCCATAGTCAATCACATATGTTTGTATGCCACAGTATCTAAACAATTCTCTTATTTGTAATAATAAGGACTAGACAGATAAGCATCCTCAGTAAAATATGATAGAAAAAAGACAACATAAAGCCAGAAATTAAAAGTATATAGAAGGTTTTGAAAGCTGTCCATAGTGTTTTAAAAGGTACCTTCCTTCCCTAGTAAGTAACAGTATTTATTGACTAATATTTTTCTCTAAACTCTAAGGCTATTTTCCTGAGCAATTGCTTTTAAATGTAAACCACATGTGGTAAGTTGACCTTCATTGCCAGACCCCACCATGCTGCTCTCTCTCTTCCCCTCCTCAAAAGAACAGGGGAAAAAGCAAGATGCAAAAGCTCATAAATCCATATAAGGCAGGGAAATAACACACAAAGAACAGTCTAAACTGTGGGAAAATCATTTTATTTTTTGTAAGTTGAAAAGAGTAGGATGGCGAAAGAAAGAAAAAACTAAAAATAAAAAGGATGTACACACCTGTTTAATAGCATTGAGCTAGGCTGAGAGATGAGATAGAAACTCTTTCTATGTAACAGAAATTTCCATATTTTTTCTTGATTTACAGTCGAGATTAAACATGAAAAATGAAATATTTATCTTTGTAAAATCTAGTTGAAGCAATTCAACTAGAAAGGTTAAAAAAAAAAAAAAAAAAAAAAGTTCAAGGAACAATCACAAACAATTTAAGGCCATGATTTATGTAGCAGGCTCAGTGTGATAATGAGCAAAAATACTAATCAGTGCCAATAGATATTAGATAATAAATTCAGTGGGTTGAAATGGATATTTGTAGTGCAGAAAATGTTAGTCTAATGATTGAATGAATAATCTTCACAGAGAGAAATTCTTGCATGCCAAGGTTTTTTTGTTTGTTTGCTTTTGTTTTGCTGTTGGGTTTTTTTTGGACATGACAAGCTAATGAAGATAAAACTGGTAGCACCTTATGAATTAAAATAGTTATTTCAGAAGCTGAAAGGGCAGCAAGTGGCAAAGTTTTGTAAAGAAATGTGTGAAAATACTTGATCAAATGTGGAAATGTAATAGGTAAGGTACTAATTCTTTATTACACTTCATATGGCTGAATATAAATGGTTTGATTAGTACAGTGTATCAGCAAACCTACTATACAAGATGGATCTGGAAATAATCAAAATGCATTATAATTAGATGATCATGCTGGCACATTTGCTGAATACGAATGAAAAGCCCATATGCCTATGCCCACATGGCTAGAAATTTAAGTTTTTATGCTAGTAAACTTTTTATTCCAATCATCAATCAAAGGTGCTTATAGTGGTAACTGTGGATCACTTTCCTCAAATATCTTGTCTGAAAAGGCAGCAACTTTGAAAAACAAAGCAAAACAAAACAAACAAACAAACCAAAGCTGTTGCTTTTCTTCCCTTCAAAATATTCAATTTCATTATGGGACATAACCTACCATGACAGCAGAGAACACTATTTTCAAGTTGCTTTCAGTTCTGTCTTCTAGTACACAGATCTACAGCCTAATTTGACAAAATTCTCAGAATGGAAATTATCATTGAAACTGATCCTTAATTACAGAAAGAATCTCAAGTTTACTTTTTTTTTTTTTTTTTTTTTTTTTTTTTTTTTTTTTTTTAATAATCTTAAGTATACTGGAACTCTGCTGAAGCATCATCCATAGACATATAACTAGGCATACAAACAGTCCCTTTTTGATTATGAGTTGATGATTCAAATGATCACAGCTGTAGAAAAAACTCCATTGAAACAAAAAGCACTTTTGTTTATCTGGGTAGACACTAAATCCAAGTTTATCTCTTCTACTGGAAAAAGGGATTTGTTTTTTGTTTCTTATCCAGTAAAACAATTTAAATGATTAATTTTATCTGGGCTAAATGTAATGCATGCCACATTTATTTGAATAATCAATATTTTGTTCATAATATCTCTACAATGGTTTTCTAAGAATGAAGGCACTACAGTCCATGCCTACCACAACATGTGTATTTCAGATGTATCAAAAGAGAATGTATATAAATTATCCACATTTTGGGAAATAATACTACATACTATATGAAAAGAAAGATAAAACTAACCCTGTTAATACAATACTGTCAGTATTAGCAGAGGTGTGCAATATGCAGATATTTCCTTAATACATTTTATATCAGTGCTATGTGCTCCTAAGCATTACATCTGCAATCAGGAGAGTAATACCATTGGCTAGTATACATATGGTCTTCAGATTGCACAGATTCAATTTAATTGTACAGATTTTAATGGATAATCTGAGCAAAAAAACTTGTATACCGCTGTCAGCAAACTGCCAGATTTATGAGATGTCATATACCTTAAACACAGATGAGTACAAGACTGAGTAGGCTGGAACTTATGACAGGCAAATGTTTGACAAGACCATAAAGGAATAAAGCTGAATTAAGTAGCATGATAACCATATCTTAACCTAAATAAGCACCTTCTTTCTTGATGTGGGTTGTATTCCAGTTTGCTGTGGAATTTTGCAGGCTTCTAAAGACAAATGTTCTTCCCTTCAAATTTGCTCAGTTGGCAGAATGATTCATAGGTATTTTTGAGCCATAAATAAAACAGTTTTCTGGCTTTTGAGCAGCACAGAGCTGTTCTAAAATGTTTCCATGTACATGGAAGGATTACCTATAGTCATGTCAGCTCTCCAGCACTCTATTTTTCATGTACCATGGCTACACTGTTGTGTATAATCCATCCAACTGGCAATTTACTTGACACCTTCCAAACACCAAAACATTATTTTCTTTGCCTCTCCAGTCTAATCTCCTTCATTTCTTTCTCTGCACTTGTGCAACAGATTAAGCAATATCAACAGACACTCCTGAATCTCGCCCACTGGAAAATATACTCTATCCTATCACCAACCCAAACACACTGATTTCTAAATGAAAGATGAAACATAGATATATATTAACATACATTGCTACCAGGATTTATTCTGTTGTCCATTTATTTATGCATGTTCCTGTGGAATCAGCTGTTCACGTTTCAGCTCAATAATGAATAAACACACAAAGAAAGTTACAATTTGGCTATTCCAGGATTCTTCACTACTGATTAACCAGATTTCAAAGTACTTTCAAAGTAAAACATTTTTACAATATTGCATTTTTTTGCAAAATTGAATGGATAAAATCACAAGTGTCTCTGAAGAAACATTTTTCAGTTCTGACAAGACTTATTTCTCCATTTATGCAGAAAGTAGCTCAAGAAACAGTCTTTAAGGAGAGGAAGTGACTATCAATATATATATTTTAATACTATAGTACTTCGATTTTTTGGAAGGCATATCTCATATTATATGCTAGGAGTTTTAAGGGTGCATAATGCATAATGATTTAAGAGACTATTATTGTTAGTTTTTTTCAGATATAATTTCAACAGTCACTCTACGCCCTAACACAGAAGTCTGTATATTCAGAAACAGTTTGTGAGCATAGGCTTCTTGCTGAAAATCTTGTGAATGTCACTCGCGGATTAGTACCTGACTGCACAAAGAATCAACCAGAATGTAACCACTGGTGCATTTTAACTACGTCCATCATCTAGTTCACATATCTCTTTAAAAGTGAAAGGGAGGCTGGTTAGCCAAAGGTAACTATCATTAGTAAAAAACTAGATTATTCCCAAACCCCTAAACCTTAGCTGAATGTGCTGTTATTTATGAAAATCTATATGCATGGATGGACATACATTTATCTTTTACAACTGGCACAGTGACCTATATTCATCAAACAAGTTAGATATTTTCACTCTTCATCAAAAAGCCTCATGAGTATTTCTCAAAACAGTGTAGTCACTAATGAAAATAGAACTATGTATCCAACTGTTTACAACTGGAAATACATAATGTTCATTCACAGTCAAGCAGTAGTGAAGGACATACATGTATGATTTTGAAAAAGACCTCAGATCTGGAGTAAAGGCACAAAGCAATTATCTCTCACTATTTCTTCATTTCTCATGAAGGGAAATATATAAACTGTGAAATGAGTAATCCACTGTGGTGTAGATGATTACTTTTGAGCCATTTGCTTCCTCTTTTGAATGAACCAAGGCATCTGCATTTAAATCAAGAGGAAAATAAAATAAAATAAAATAAAATAAAATAAAATAAAATAAAATAAAATAAAATAAAATAAAATAAATAAAAACAGTAGTGCAGGTAAAGTTTTGATTACACTTTCAATTTCACAAGCTAACCTACAAATGACTTTAAAATTAATTGTCAGTAACACCACAGTGCTATTAACTATCTACTCATTTTTACTGAAAGACTGTAGGCACAACCCTTTAGTCAATGACTATGCTGTGTTTGCCGGACCCATTCACAGTTACAACTAGTAAGTGGCTGAGTTTCAAGATGATGACAACAACAACAAATGAGCAAAACTGCTAAAATTGTATTGTTTTTTCTATTGAATGTAATATCTGTTCTGTATTACCTTGCTGTTACAATAAGTCTGTGATAATACTGAAACATACACATGTACATCATAAGTACATTTTAATTTGAAATAACTTGTGAGTTTTGATGAATAAACTGCTTTCCCTTAAAGTCAGTGACTGCTGAGTCATCTTAAAAAAATAATAATAATAATAAAAAAAAAGTATTATTATTCCTTAAAAGCTGAACATCAAAACTATTAACTTCTTCCATCACAGTCTAATGTCAGTCATACATTTTTATGGAAGCAAAAATGATGAACATCTAAAGTTATACATACCAGGAGATTTTGAGGATTTAAAAATATAATAAATAAATACATGATGAATATAAAATTGAGATGGTTTTCATGTTTCTCATTTTTGTTGTTGTTGTTGTTTTTGTTTTTTTCTTTTGCAGTTGTTTCATCTTTTATAAATAAGGTATCTACTTATTTGAGGAAATCATTCAGTAAGGGAAAATGCTTCAATATAACAGGTGAGTTGACCAATGGAAAAATAAATATTTGTACCTAACCAGTACATCTTCATAGATTTCCAGGAGTGTACTTGAAATACGAATATAGTAATCATCTCCATTCAAGGTGCTTGAGTTTGTATTGCAGAATTCCTTTCGAGTACAAGAATGGTATTTATTTTTGATGAAATAAAACCAGAACTTTGCTCTAATAACTGGTGTTAAACCTCTTCCCCCACCCTTTCTGTGGCTAAGACAAAACTGAAAAAAAAATAAAATAATAATAAAAAAAACCTGATGTTCCAGATGTGGAAAAGTATGATTTATTTCTTCTTTTATCTGTTTGATTGACTGAAGATGGGATCTCAGGCTTTGATAAAGAGGATTTTGTACATCTCTCTCATTCCATGCCATAGGTAAATATAACCTAAGTTTGGAAACTTATGACAGTTCCACATTTGAATTACTTTTCTATGGAAGGTATGACTTCTACTTAGTACCAAAGAATAAATTTGGCATTCTGTACACATCAAACACAACATTCTATAATTCTTTTCTTTCTACCAATTTATCTTCTTTAAATGTGCATTTGCCTAGATCACTATGAAAAGTAATAAAGCTTTAGAATAGTAAAATATTCAACTGTGATTCTTACTTCTAGAATGTTTATTGAAATAGGATTAGAACTGTAAATATCACCCCTTATTTGCTTTCAGCCCACTTCATTCATATTTTCTTCTCTTTCTCCTCATATTTAAAACAAACAGATAAGTTTATGCAAAGAAACAAAATAGTCTTTCAGAAGATAAATAACTGAAAATAATAATAATAATAATATTCACCATCAATATAACACTCAGATCTTAGTCAAGAAAACTCTCTTCATATCCACAGATTTCTCCTTAGACATAAAGAAGCAAACACAAAATCTTAGAAATTACGTTATAAGTATAATAAGATGAACAACTAGCCTCTGGACAGACTGTATCAAAGCTGAATACTTTAGGATATATATACAAATATATATGGGAATTTCTTTAGATGATGAACTATTTCTTCTGAAAGAGTAGATTTTCTTCCTGTAAAGAAAGCTTATTAAACCATTTGCCTGAGGGAGGGATTTAATATTTTGTGACTGGATTCCATGAATGTCCCATATGGACACTCTTAAAGAAACAATCAGAATGTAAAACATTTTTACTTCAAGACTTTATTTTTCAAAATGCCTTTAAACTCAGTACTTATCAGAAAGTACTTGGTGGTCATTTGGAGAAAAAAGAACTGGCCAAGGAGCAACAATTATATTAGTAATCTTTCTTTAGAACTATGTTTTAAAATACAATATAGTTTAATGACACACTGGGAAAGAAAAAATAAATAAATATGAAATTTGGTATATATTCTCAATTAGTACAGTAAAAAAAAAAAAATGAAGCAGTACATTAGCAAATGCATTTTGCTTTTGAAAATGTTATGTGGAGGTGAGAAAAACTGGCTTTGTTTTTTGAATGAACTAAGTTTCAGTGTCTAAGCCTCTATTCACTCTGGCAATCTAGTCAGCATATTCTCAGTGTCTGTCTCTATGTGTGTAAACACATAATTCTGGTAACTAAATATATGTCCAGGATCAAATATTATACTGAATAAATCTCTGCTGACTACAGTGTGAGCTCAGATTATCTTACTCACATCTGAATAAAATTTACATACAAAGAAAGTTTACATATGTAATACCTATGCTTCTATCAATAGTTACCTTAACACAATAGAATCACAGAATCATATCGCTCAGGTTGGAAAAGACCTTCAAGACCTTCAAGTCCAACCACAACCTAACCATACTACCCTAACTCTAGCAAACCTCTGCTAAATCATGTCCCTGAGCACCACGCCCAAACAGGTTTAAAACACATTCAGGGATGGTGACTCAACCACCTCACTCGGGAGGCTTTTATTGTGCTTAACAACCCTTTCTGTAAAGAAGTTTTTCCCTATATCCAACCTAAGCTTTCCCTGGCACAACTTCAGGCCATTTCCCCTCATCCTATCAACCATTACCAGTGAGACGAGACTAAGCCTGTTCACTCTGTAAGCACCTTTCAGATATTGGAAGAGTAAAACAAGGTCTCCCCAGACTAAACAGCCCCAGTTCCTTCAGTTGCTCCTCATAGGGCATATTCTTCAAGCTCTTCACCAGCCTTGTAGTCTTTCTCTGGACCTGGCTCCAGCACCTCAATATCCCTTCTGTACTGATGTGCCCAAAACTGAACACAGTATTCAAGGTGAGGCCTCACCTGTGTCAAGTACATGGGCAGGATGATTCCTGCTCCTGCTCACCACACCATTCCTGATACAAGCCAGGATGTCACTGCCCATCTTGGCCACCTGGGCACACTGCTGGCTCATATTCAGCCGAATGTCCATCAGTACACCAAGGTCCCTTTCCATCAGGCAGCTTTCCAGCCACTCCTTCCCAAGCCTGTAGGGTTGCCTGCAGTTTTTGTGACCAAAATGCAGGACCCAATGCTTGGCTCTATTGAAACTCATACAGTTTACCTTGGCCCACTGATCCAGTCTATCTAGGTCCCTCTGTAGTGCCTTTCTCCCAGCTTGATGTTTTCTGCAAACTTACTGAGGGTGCACTCAATCCCCTCATCAATATCATTAATAAAGATATAAAATAGAAGTGTCCTCAGCACTGAGCCCTGGGGGGCATCACTCATGACAGGCTGTGAACTGGATTTAACTCCACTGACAACAGCTCTTTGGGCCCGGCCATCCAGCCAGTGTTTCACCCAGCAGAGTATATGGCCATCCAAACCGTAGGCAGCCAGCTGCTCCACGAGAATGTTGTGGGGGACAGTGTTAAAGGCCTTACTGAGGTCCAGGTAGACCACATTGACAGCCTTACCTTCATCCACTAAGCAGGTGGTCAACTTGTCATAGAATGAAGTTAGGTTTGTCAGACAGGATCTACCATTCATAAACTCATGCTCACATGGGCCTGATCCCCAGGTTGGCCTTTGCCTGTGCCATGATGGCTCCCAAGATTAACCATTCCATAACCTTCCTGGGCACCAAGGTGAGACTGATAGGTCTGTAGCTACCAGGATTATCTTTCTGGACCTTTCTGAAGATGAGTGTCATGTTAGACAGTCTCCAGTCCACTGCAACACCCCTGGATAGCTAGGAATGCTGAAGAATGATGGAGAGTGGCTTGGCAACCACATCTGCCAACTCCCTCAGCACTCTAGGTTGCAGTCTATCTGGCCCCATGGACTTCTGAGCATCCAGAATTTGGAGCAGATGAAATGAAAGCAAGTTAAACAGAGAAATTAGATACTTAGTGTAAAGCTTCAGATCTCTACATGTAAGCATCCAAATTTAAGACTTCCACTATTAATATATGGAATTACAACTACCTCTTAAATAACTCTTGGCTATGTAATAATAGTCATCTTTCAGAAAGAGTAGTGGGATATTTACTTGACCGATTCTCAAATCTACCTTAGGAGATGAAGTGATTTTCATATATAGTTCCTTCCATTGCCCACACAAAAGTACTGAGCTAGACATATCATTGGTCTTAGACATTTAACTGTACTTAGAATTCATTTACTTTACGGAATAAAGATTTTTGTTTATCTCTTTATTTATATTTGTATTTTAAAGTTTGTGTTTTTCACAGAATCACAGAGCAGTTGAGGTTGGAAGGGAACTCTGGCGGCTGCTTAGTCTGACCTTCCAGGGTGAATTAGGGCCATGTCCAAAGAGATTTTCAGAATGTCCAAGAATGGAGACTCTTGGACTGTCAAGAGAAATTTAGTGCAGAGTTCTATCACCATGGCATTGAGAAAGTAGTTTTTTTGTTGTTGTTTTGTTCTGTTTTGTTACCCTAAAAAAGAATTTATTTCTATTTCAGTTTGTGACCCTTTACCCTTCTTTCATTTGGTATTCCACCGTGGAGAGTCTGATTCCATATCTCTCTTCTTCACTCTTCATCAGGTATCTGTACACATTTCCCTTCTATATTAGGAAATCTTCACTGAACTCAGAACTTAGATGTGACTCACCTATGCTAAGCATTTCCTTTCTTCAGCGTAACATTGCTGGCTCATGGTCAGCTTGTTGTCTGTAAAGATTCCCATGTTTTTTATTGCATGCATACTTTCTAGTTGACCAGGCCCAAGTCTGTATTGGTGAAATGTATTTACTCCTGCTGCATAGGTTTATTCTTCCCACTGAAGACATCAGCAGTTCTAATTCCAATTACAACTTATAACCACTTGAATGTTGAAATTAACAATTCTGTGTTTAACTCAGCACCTTTATGCACACAGCTATAATCTTTCCTTTAAGACTCCATTAAAAACAGAATGTGAAATATCAGAAAATGGATCTCAGTATCAATGTAATAAAGAGTCATAGCTGGCAGTGATAACTTGCATTGAATTTCAGAAAAAGCAACATGAAAACTCTCAAACACTGCTATCATACTTTTAGAAAGTACGTTGTCTTGAATATATTTATCTGATAGAGCACATAAAATGCTAATAAAGTCTTTCTAGTATATTTAACTATGGATAAAAATGTATCTCTTCAGTTGCTGCTTTTTGTTTGTTTGTTTGTTTTGCTTTGCTTTTCTTGTTTTTTTATTTTATTTATTTTTTATTTTATTTTTTCCTTGCTTTTATTTCTCATGGAAAGACTACAAAAAGTAGAAAAATATGTTGCTATTCTACTCCTGAAAAATATTGTTCAACGGCACATTCATGATGCAGAGAGGAGTACTTATTCAGGTCAGTGCAAGGAATTGTAAAGACAGAAACAGATTTAAAAGATTGTCAGTGTTTTAGAAAAATTACATTTTTAATTGAAATTGTTTATTATGTTATTTACTTTTATGCCATTTATCTGTAAACCTATTAGAAAGTATTGAACAACTCATTATTTTTATGTTCCGGATTGATATGAAACTAATATTTAAATAAATATATGTATATGTATATAATAAATATATGTATATGTATATGTATATATATTTATTTAAATATTAGTTTCATATCTTCATATTTCTTCAGCAATTTATATATAAATTATATATATATATAAATTGATGAAGAAAAAGCTGAAAGTTGAAAGAAAACTGAAGAAAAGCTGAAGTTCAGAAACCTACAAAATAATAAACAATTAATTATAGATCTAAGATGACACACACACCACATCTTAAATATAGACACCAAACTTCTAGTTTATCAAATAAAAAGTTAAAAAGTGATTTAATAAAAGACAGTGAGCATCTGACTACTGTTACCTCTGTCAACAGAAATGGTTAGATCAACACATCAATCTGAAATATAAGCTTTAGATTAGTCCAGAAGATACAGACATTTGTATAAGATAGTGGGCAGTATTCTTGACCTGAATTATGCAGTAGGCTATACTAGTCAAAATAGTCCCTCAGGCCTCAGAAATGGATGCACTTTTGGAAGTGAAAGACTTCCACTGACAAAGGGCCTTTCAGTCTCACAGGCAGGAGCTAGTCACTAAAGATAAATGTATTCAGACAGGGAATACAGTATCTGGTTTTATCAGCAAGGGAAATAAGCCACTGGAATATTTTAAAATGTAGACTTGATTTAAGAATTCTTCTGCGAAATTCTATGCACTGTGCTACATCAGAGGTTAGATGAGATAATTATAATACTTCAAAAATTCAAAAAGGGATGAATCTCTACAGCAGGTTTGGGTTTACTGTGACAACAAGAGAAGCCATGTGAGATGATAACTTTTATGAATGTGAGAAAATAACTCTACAGAATTCCTTAAATCAGACTTTTGTTTTAGCATAAACCATCATCAAAAGCATCTGTGGGCCTAAGCAAACAAAGGTATAAGCAGCGATGGCAGTCACAGCCATCAGTTTTCACCTACTATGTAGTCTTGCCATTCTTTTAATCTTTAACTAATCTATTTTTTTTTTTCTTCCAAATCTGAGTAGTCCTCTTCTCCATCTAGCCTTCAGAACTCACTTCTAAAGACCTTCAGTTTCTTGTCTTGGATTGCAGCAGCAGCAAGCAAGTACTAAGTACACATTAAGATCTCATCTAAGAAAAGCAAAGGGACAACTTCCCCTCTTGTTTCCCATACCCGGTGGCGCAGTGGTAGAATTGCTGCTTGCAACACCGGAGGCCTGGGGTTTTAATCCCCCCTGTGGTGCAAGGGGTAGAAGTGCTACTTCGCTACACAGAGGGCTCGAATCCTGGGAGTTGGACTCGATGATCTCTAAGGTCCCTTCCAACTCGCACGATACTGTGATACTGTGATACAATTGTCTGCCATGCAATTTACACTCCACTTAGCTTTGGTGCAGGGGGAAACGAGAGGAGAATAGACAAGATGTATGCAGTATCTTTTCTGAAGCATGATAGTTTTATAATCCTCACTGTAAGGGGGTACCAAGATGTAAAGAGATAGCAGACTCTAGTGCCTCTCAGCTTTTAACTTATTAAACAAACAAATGCATGGACTAAGACTGAATTTAGACTTCAGACTATTTTATAACTCTTCAGTAGGCTAATTCACTGTCTTGGCTCCAGTTTTTCTTACTCCTGCTTGCCTGTAGCTAAATGTGACAGTGTAAGATTCTGTGTGAGGTATGAACTTGTGTTTAATGAAATGCAGGAAATGACTCCAAGGCAAATGTTCCTATTTTAGTTCACAGAGAGACTCATATTATGAAAACACAAGGATAGCTCTGGACATAATTTATCTAGAGAGAAAGCATGAACACAAGCATTTCTTCCTACACCTGAAGATGTTCGACTATGGACTCCAATACTACCAAGTATGAATAGCAAATTTTGAAGAAGCAAAATAAAAGGAAGGATTATGCCAAGGGTATGCCTGCAAGGTTAAACTATCATCACCCACTGGGTGTAATGACACTGACACTATAAAACTAAAGCTTTTTGCATGAAAGGCTTAGCTTCTCCACATGGGACCTTATCATATGACCAAGTGTAACACAAGAAAGTCTTGCCATTACTCTGAACTTTAATCATAATTAAACCACTGCCATAGAGATATTCCTAGCTATTACTGGAATTACAGTATGATTTAATACCCCTGACATCATTTGACTAAACCACTCCAGTATTCGGTTTATTAAAACATGAAAACTTGGGTATTTATCAGACAGATTTACCCATATAATGTTAATACACTGAAAAGGAAAAAAAAAAAAAAAAAAAAAAAAAAAAAAAAAAAGCTGTCTTCCAGCAGCATTATTGATAGATACTATTACCTCCAACAATTTGCAATTGCTTCACCATTTTTAATTAATGTCTTAGGGCATAATAGAATATTCTACTTAATTTGAAGGTCATCTTTTTTAATTTGGTAAAGAAAAAGGGAGGACCTTCAAATCACATTTTCTTCTGTATCTCACAGTTTTTACAAAGTTATTACTCTGTGTTATGTAGCACATATTGATACAACTTATTAATGAGATTTAAAAATAAAGCAGCCATTATTTAGTTTCCTAAACATACATCAGAAAACATAAATATTGCATTTGTCTAATTTTAAACCACTGTAATTATTGCATATATTCATCTGCAGCATACTGTAGGCTTTCTCCCCAGAGCAGTTCTAACACTTCACTAAGTATATGCTATTCCTCTTTATCTCTTTGAAGAAAAATGAATCACATCCACAGCTTGCAGCTATCAAAATGTGATTTATCAAGCGTTTTCATAAGTGTGTATTTCCTCTTCTTTACACTAGGAGGCACATTTTTCCTTCAGTTTCATCTCAGCCGCTGCATGAAACCCTTACAGACATTAACCATTTCAACCTAAATTTAAGCCCCTGACAACCTACAGTAAACCATACAGGAAAATAAATAAATAAATAAATAAAAGTTTCCACTAACAAGGTTTTGTTTGATGCTGATGAAAACCACACTCGGAGTAATGAGAAATGACATTCTGCACCTGACCGCTCACAAACAAAAACAGTTTTCTTTAGACTGGCTACTGAAGAGATAACTCCCATCAGAAGACATCAGACACCTGTACACTTTTAACAAAACTGATCATAATAGATGGTTACTTTAATAGTGCATTTCATGTTAAACACATTGCAAACCACTTAAAACAAGATTTTTCATAATATCTCAAAGTTGTACAGCTAAATATTTGAGGTTTTTTTCTCATGTTTTTTTGTTTGCTTTTTTTTTTTTTTTTTTTTTGTTGGTGGGATTTTTAAGGTCTTAAGGAAACTAAAAGGTGAAGAACTTTAATCAGATGGTTGATCATTGTGATATCTACCTTTGATTTTTATAGGAAATGCAATATGTATTCCAAATACACAAGTGTTCATATGGAGAACATGTGAGTTCAGAATTTTGCAAACCAGGGAAAGTAAAGCTACCCAAATTACATAAATATGTATGTACATAACTACATATACATAGATCACAGATTACATATACCTGTACGTATGTGTATATGTTCAGATTATTCAAAAACAGTGCTTTCCAAGAAAGTACAGGCTCTCCTTTACTGTGTGTACTTTGGTTTTTCAACAAACTATGTGTACTTTGGTTTTTCAACAAACTATAAGAAGTATAATATGTGCAACATTCCCCTTCTGTTTGTCATCATGTTTTTTTGTTTTGTTTTGTTTTGTTTTGTTTTGTTTTTTTGGGGGGAAGGGGAAAGTAACTATATTACCGTATTGTGCTATTTTTCTATTTCTCTTGGCCCATACTTCTGGCAAAGTCACAGTCAGCAAGGGAAGGCTAAGATTCTTAATCACTGCATTTAAGTTCAGTGAAACACTGTAACATACACAACGCATGCCTTACAAATCAATATTATATGCAAAATTAAATCATTGTAACCAATGTAACCATTGAATAATGAGTCCTCCTGTAGTAAATTTATATTACTTGTTATTATCACTTAATAATGCATAACAAAACTAAATGCTAGTGTCACTCTGTAGTGATACACTGTTTTTAAACAAACTGAAGTGTTGCTCACTGGTGGGACACTTCATAAAAAAGCATAACAAAGTGCTAATGAAATAAAGGTAGAATTAAGATTTTTTCCTTCATATTTATATGTTGTTGCCTTTCCCTCATAACTACAGTGACAATGAGTGGCTGACACTGCTACTGTTTACAGTCTTTCTCCGTCTCAGTTTCTCCCAGTGAAAGAGGCTGCCGCTTTAAGATTAGTCCAATGAGAATACACTCATTGTGTATGTTCTTTTCATTACACCATGCAATTGTTGCTCTTCTGTCTCTGCGGAAGTTAATGGTAGCAGGAAAATAGGATAATAAGGTTTCTCAAACATTCATATAATAAGTTACTGGGACTTTTAACTCCCACATATGCTTTCCGCATTGCACGTTTTGACGTTTTTGGTCACTGTTCAAAATAGAACTGAAATAGCAACATACTAATGCTGAGAAACAATAAATAGATTTTTATTTGCACAACTTCAGAGCATAAAACAACAAACCACATAATTCACTGAGCATTAAAGTCATTAACTAAAACTGCTCTCATCCTGAGGCAACAACTATACCATCAAGATTAACCCATATTCCCATGAACTGGAGCAAATGTTCATACTATAGGATTTCCCCCCTCGCTCCCCTCCCCCCCACCCCCCCACCGCCCCAAGGGCAGATTCTATACTTCGAGTTCATTAGAAAATATCTTGTAATTCTCTATTATTGAAATAATAATAAAATGCTATTCGTCAATCTAAACGTACTACATGTACTTGGGAATATTACTAGTTTCCATTAAGATTTTTTCCTTATATTATAGTAGTATCATTTACCTCAGAATTCCCAAAGTATTTTCATAAACAGAAATCCCTTAAACAGTCATTGAAATTAAATTGTCACTTCTTATTGCATTTCACTGCAATAGAACAGGAAATTAAGATTAGGAGTGTCAAGGTATACAGTGTTAAGATAACACTACGTCTGTTACACTAACCACGAACATTCATAAATGCCCAGAAAGCAATTTTGTCCAATCACCTTTTTGTCCAATCTTCTGAAAAATGTCACGGGATCTTAGATATCCACAAACTGCTCTAAACTCCATTTCACTTCTCATCCAAAAACATATGCATCTAGTACCAAAATAACATCTGAAGGAATGCCTAAATAATAACTTGATAGTGAATAAGATATAAAAGTCAAATCCATCTAGTAAGCAACATCATTCCTTTTCTGCTTTGGGTTTTTTTTAGGGTGATTTCTGTCACGTAAATGATCACGTTATTCCCCTTGTAGTTTGTGAGATTTGATGAGATATAGTCTACACTGTTTCAATGTCCATTCTAATTCGATTTGATAAAAGGTGAAAAGCTTGTATGTCAGTACTTCAGTATTAATTAGTAAAGCTTGATTAATTGCTATATTTTCATAAATATCTCATGAATTCAGCATTCCCAAGACTAAATTGGCTATAACTACAGACATAATAAAACTTTTCTTATAGCCTTTAAGAACACTTATTCACACTGATGTTCCAGTACTGTCTGTATTAGAAACAAATAGATCTTTATCATAGTTAACATACTGCATTTGCACAACGTGCCTGACACAAAATTTGAAAAAATACATTTTAGTAACTTGACATGAAGTTTACTGAACACATTTTTCTGAACTCTTCTATAAATTTTATGCCACATTCTGAAGAAATGGGCAACTCAGAGTCTGCTAAGCCAATGTGAAAGTGCCATCCAGGCAATGATGTCTTAAAATCCCACTTTGATCTTGTTAAATCTTTCATGCATTTTCTATGTAGTCAGAGAATTAAAAGGATAATTCCACTTAAGGCCCTCCCTCACTTAAACAAATGTACATTCTTTGCTCCAGAGTCAATGCATTCATAATTGCTAATCTATTACAGTTCTTTGGATTCCCACAGATTTAAGGTTTAAGGTGATAGATCCAACAATATTTCTGTTTAGAGGAGAAAAAAAAAAGTTGGAAAAAAAGTTTTCCAGAGGAAAAATAAAATAAAATAAAATAAATAATAAAAAAATCAGACAAGAAAGATTTTCCTTTTTTTTCTTTTTTCCCTTTTTTTTTTCTTTGTTTCCCATAGAGTTTTTTCCAACATAATCTCTTTATACTCTCATAAACAATTATGAAAAAAAAATGCTACTAAGTTCTATACTTCACAGTTTATGTTCTCATTTACCATGACTTAAATGTAATTCAGATCCAGTTCTGCCCAAATAAGAACATGGATCAGAATTTTGCGCAGCAGATTCCAGTGCCACCTTCCTTTCTTGTTGTACAGGCTCACTGAAAATTTAATCATCTATAAAAAAGGGAGAAATGTCAGAGGAAGAAATTAATCCTTATTTCTGTACTCCTGAAATGCAGGAGAATGCAAGTTCAATTACCTTCCAAGAGCAGAGACAAGGCTTTTAACCTTTGTCTACACATTCTAGACAGAAAACAGAAGGCTTAATAGCAGTGTTATTGCCCTCTTCCAGTTTTCAGCATGCTCAGGGCTCCATCTTCCAATGCCAAATAACTAGTCACAGCTTTTTGATAAGACCTCACTTCAATATTTATTTATTTATTTATTTATTTATTTAGGTACTGTCATGAACACTGGAATCAGGTAAATTTATTATTGCAAAGGAAAGAAGGGGGAAAAAATAAAATAAAATAAATCCCAAAGTAGGTACTTACTTAATAGTTGCATCAAAATGCTCAAAAAAATGTTCCAAAAAGCAGATCATGCCATTTCAACTTAACAAAGAAACACTATGTTCCTCGAAGTATGAAGGGAATATTATAGGTATGTGAGTGAAAATTGGAATCGATGCATTTTTCAACGCTTCAGTAATTTACTAGATTAGTCTAACAGGTAGGGCAACCTCCAAAAGCCCAGTGCTAAATGATATCAGCACTGCAAACAATTACCAAGAAAAGCTTGCTGCTTCATAAGATTTACTTTCTTCCATGCATTCTTACCATTCAAAACTGTCCAGAGCTGTTTTTTTTCTCATTGGACATGCTTATGTTTCCTCAGATAAATCACAACACAAGACACTTCAGGTAAACTACATTATCTCCTACCAATCATTATGAGCTAAATGACCACATATTCACACAGGTGCTTAAAAATCTCTGTCTAAAAATTTCTATCGTTACAAAGCTGAAAGGGATGGAAAAGAGTGACCAAAGCAATTCAGGTAAGCAAAGCTTTGTCAGTGACTCACCCGAGTTGGGGTCAGAGTTGCCATCAGCTTCAGTCCTCTTGTCTGGTGAGGCCTGGTCGTAGAACTCATCCTGCGGCTGAACCAGAGGAAGAGGGTGTGAGATCAGGGTTCCACCACCCACCGGCTCGTGGTCTCCCAGACCACTGTCACTGCAGCTTTCCTGGGAGCCATCGGGGAGGTGAAATGTAACACGGCGCTGAGACTACAAAGAAGAGCACAGGACATGCTGATTAGTGCTCTTCTTTTTTTGTTCAACTGACTTTGTTTTTTTTTTTTTGTTTTTTTTTTTAAGTTTTGAACTACAATTAGTTTCCTGGCAGTGCTTAAGAGGTAATTGAGTCTGCTGGTGGCTTTTTTTATTTTATTTTTCTTTTTTTGTTTGCTTTTGGATCAACCCAGGGAAGATAGCAGGCAAAACTGTGCACGTGCTCATCTATGAAGTAACCTCACAGTTATCACAAGCAAGTGATCAGTAGACCTTTAGATATGTTTCTCATCATGTAAAAATCATTATCTATAAACACTTCTGTATAAGCAGAAATAAACACTGGCAAACTGTTATGAAAAGAAAATATCGGAAAATATAATAAATATACACTCCTGAGTTTAAAACCCATATTATCATTGTTCATATTATTAAAATTAAAACAAACAAACAAACAAGTTAAACAAAAAAATTGTTTGTTTTTACTTTGCCATCTTTCAAGAATTGAAGTATGTATATGGATATTGAACTGATATCTGCACTCTACCTAATACAGACATTTAGCACTGATAAAGTGACTGTGAAACTGCACTGGTCAAAAATGAATCACAGAATGCAATGATGGAATATGCAGTTATCACTTCTGCAAGAGGTATAAAATAATAAATCAGGTATTTTTCTCAAAGCAACACAGAGAATGACAGCCAGAATTGTACTTTTTCCTGACCTTCTTAGGAAAAGAAAAAAGTCACTGCAAAAGATTAATAAATAAATAAATGATCTACACTGTGCATTTGGTTCAGTTAGTCATTGCTGTGAAACTCTCATCTAGAGAAATAACATGACTTCATGAGGTGCGGCCACAGTATGATGCAGCAATTCCCCATGAGCTCCAGAGCTGGTTGCACTACTGTGAGTTGTTTAGCGGGAGCAACTGTGGTATTCGTGAAAGGAATAAAACAGTTCTACATGGATCAGAACACGGCATTTCTGAAGCAACAGAAACAACTAGTTCAAGGCCATCTCAAGAGGGAGGTTAAATTAAGTTAAGCACAACTTTCCTCAAAAATGAGTTTCAGCAGCAGGGAGCCTGAGCAATCTGGTTAGCCAGAAAGATTTAAAATGAAGAGATTCTCAAAGTTTGCAGTAAGTTTAACAACTGTTTGTTTAGGTTTTTTGTTTTGTTTTGTTTTGTTTTAATTAGAAAACCTCAAGTTAATAGTATTAACTGTATGTTTGCTTATTAAAAACTATTTGTTAATGGTAATTGCTACCATTTTACATGATGATCAATATTTTCTATGAGGCTCCTTTTTATTCATTTCCCTTGGGTAGACACAGATACTTGATTAAGTTAATTTTCGATTACTTTCGTGTAAGTCAGTATAGAAATAAATGTACTATTTGCTCTTGGCTGTGATTTTATAATTAGTATTTTACTTTTAAGTTTATTTCCTAGCTTTAGGATTGGAATCCAGCTAAGAAAAAGAAGAAAAAGAAAAAAAAAAACAAACGTCCTCTGAGTCACTGAGCTGTATTAGTTTATACCAATGGAAATCTTATCTCTGTGTACTGTCAGTAAGCATTCTTTTACTTCAGACTTCAGTACTTTTTCTTCCAGTATTTTCTCTATAGAATTGCCACTCTGAACAATTTTTCTAATCACTAGCAGTTTTTTTGTTTTTTGTTTTTCCTTTAAATATGAAGAAAATATACTTAAGTACGTAGCTTAAAAAAATCTTATCTTTCTACATTCATTTTCAGAAACCCAAATTTACAAATCTGTTTTTCCAAGGTTAAGGATCTATGTCAGTAGTAAAATCAGTAAGCAGCAGAGGAAAAGGAGATTAAGTTCTTTTATAAAATAAATAAATAAATAAAGTAAATGAGTCTATAAGAAAATATGAACGACTGAGAAAATAAGTCCTTAAAGGGGAGAGATGAATGTTTCAATATTTTGGAATATAATTAAATGGTTGCACTTAATTAACCACCCAGATATACAGAAAAAATATATACAATTACACAAATGGTTTCATGAGCTGTGTAGCAAAAATACGGATCTTGTTTACCAAAAAGCTTATTATCTTAGCCAAAATCTGTTCTGACTCTAAATTGACAGTCAGTAAAATGGCAGAGGTTGAATACTGATACTGGCAACTCCTCAGTTTTGTAAATTCTTAAGCTCACACTCTGAATGATAAGAAAAAAAAAAAAAAATAATATATATATATAAGCTTGGTTCCATAGCTTTCCAAGCCTCTCAGTAAGGATCCCACCAATCATAAGGAACTGCAAAACTCTGAAGGTCACTTAAATAGTCATCCAAATTCAGACTTGATGAAGGGGCAGCATGCAATCAGTCAGGAAACGTCAGACTAAGCCATGCCATCAGAACACTGAGATAAAAAGTCTTCCACAGAGACTCAAAGCCAGTGCTTAAGTTTAGACATATCATGTCACTCACAAGGGAAGATTGTCCATTCCATCAGCTAGAAGCTTATTAGTGTCTTAAAGGATGTTTTATGCTGCTGCCTGCTCTGTGGGCCCTGGCCCAGTTCTGCTTTCACAGCCCATACTCTCCTCCCTGCTGGTAGAGGCAGCAGGTCCGCACACTTCCAGGCTCACAAGCACACAGAGCACTTGTGGGTGCCCCAATCACCAGCACAGTCCTTCTACCAATTGATTTCAGATGACATTACCTGGCTCCCCATCTGTACAAATTCTAAGAACAGAACCCTTGATACTTCAGACAGGTAAGGATGGGCCTGTTTGTGGAGACACTGTGGAGAGGCATCAAAGAGCAATCTAAGAGAAAAGGAGGTATCAAAGAGTCATCTGTGTACTTCAACATCAGTACCATCTACGGGCAAACTTAAAGACCCCCTTGCAAGAATGCCTTGATTGGTGCACTGTTAGATTTAACATGTATGAAAAAGACAAGACCTTTGTAGATGAATATTTTGCTCTGGTGTACACATGCCTTGTTGAGAGATGTGCATGCACACAGTGCTGTCAAAAAAAAAAAAAACAGTGCCAGCTTTCTAAAGAATCGTTTAGTTTAGAGACTTTTCTTGGTTATGTCATTCAGTAACATTTATAAGCACACAGGTCCTGTCAGGAGCTGCTGTTGACTCCTTGCAGTACTGACACACAGAACAGGGAGTGAGATTACTCAGAGAGACAGTTAAGAGATTAAATGACAACACAAGATAGACTGTGGTGATCAGACCCATTTTATACCCCTTCTGATTGTTCTTCTGTTCCCTCCAGTCTCCTTCCTCTAAAGTTTCATTCGCATGCTTTGCACAGTCCCTCAAATATCCCAAGTCCTCACATTCCCTTGGTTCATCCTTCTCGACAGTTAAAAAGTCCGGGTTGTCCCCCTCCAAAACTTCTGGAAAAGTTTCTCAGTGGCACATTACTTAGTGACCGGAAACTTTTGGTCCTTGGAACTGTTTCCCTTGTCTACAAAGCATGTGTCCTTTGTTTACAGCTTCCCCTTCTAACTAATATTTAAATGTCCTTGATTAATGAAGCAGATGTGCTCACCTTTCACAGATCCTTACTGAAAGCAGGCTGAGTTAGATCCTTACAATGCAAAGTTGTCCTTGCCCCTCAGACTCCTTGGACAAGTAAGATTCCTAAAATAACTGAACATGTTCAAACTGTTTTCTTAAAAAGCCATCCACACACAAAAAGGCTTTTGCTTTCCAAGGCACATTGACTTTCTTCTGTGTATAATACTATCAGGGACTTCTTTCAGAAGAAAATCCTAGAGAATGGAGAATGCTTAGAATATATTTCTATTTATCATGTATCCAAATGAAGCTTTGATTTTTTAATATACATATTTATCTAAATACAAATAATTTTTTCTAAGAAATGTTTATATGTGGTACAACACTGGGATCAGTGATAACAAGAGAATAAAGTATTAATTATACTACAGTATATTCAGGAGAAGTGCATTCAGCATGAGGTAGGGTTATGGTTCTTCTTCACACCACGTGGCCAACCTTCAAATCTACAATCTGTGACATATTTGATCATAAATCATCTTTTGTTTTTGTTTTTGGTTTTTTTTTGGGGGGGGTGGGGTGAGGTGGTGGTGGTCAGGGGGTTGGGCATGAAATACTTTGCCTTTCCTTAGGTCCAAACTTTAATCAGGAAATATCACATCTTTGTTATGTGAAACTCAAAATTAAAAGAAATTCAGTTAAAACCATAATTTGTGTCATTTGGAAGAAAAATAATAATAATAACTTGTGTCAAAGTAATTTTAGTATGCAATTCATGAAAATTTGACTCAATATGACTTTGAACCTGGGCTGAGTTTAAAAATCAGGAAAACAACTGATGTACTGAATCATTCTTCTTTAATCACATTTTGCAGCAGATTCTATAAAGCTCATTCAGGTGAACCATGACTTCACTCCCACAAGAAGTACAGAGAAAAAGAAATAACTCTGTATCTTAGATGGTGACAAAGGATAGCAAACTCTAGTGATGATAACAGGAGTATTCAAGCGTAATATGAACTTATTTATTTATTTATTTTTTTTATTTTTTTTATTTTTTTCTTATTCCAGACCAGGTGGTCAGCCAGCCAATCCTTTTATAGTGGTAACAATCAAAAAGATATTAAATCAATCATACATGAAACTGGTCTAGCTACAAATAAATAAGAAAACTTAACATCTGGTAAATTCTAACAACTGTAATTTGCATGATTGATAGATATAAATAATAGCTGTGATACTTGAAAATGACAATAAGTACAAAAGCTCTTGAGGGGTTAGGGAGGAGAGGATGAAAAAGGGTGGAGATATTGGTTTTCTCATTGGCACAGGCACAGAAAATTAGAACCTGTGCTTGGCATAGCATATTACATCTTTCTTCATTAACACATTTTTATTTCAAGATACTGAAAGCATTTTAAAAATATATCTTAGCTGTGTCTTGCTCTTCTGTCACATATTTCTCACTTCTATTTTCTTGATGTAAGGAGTTCTAATTGGAAATAAACTATAAACTACAACTATCTGGAGCAGTTTCATAATTTTCCACTGCTGCATACATATCTGAAAACATAATATGTTGGACCAAAATGCTTCATTTCTGAAAATCTTAGCTATATAAAATATATTCTAGCACTAGAATTTGTGTTTTCAATCCATACAAATCTATTGCTTTTGACAGTAGGCTAGTATATGAAAGTCACAATTCTGATATCTTACTTAAACAAACAAATCTGTGGGCATTGGACCTAAGCATGGATTTCTAGACTAGTTGGGCCAGTGTTGTTGGTAAGAACTAAACTTTGTGCAAATCTTTGTGTCTTTAGATATAGAAAACATTTGCCTTATCTATGTCAGTATGACCATTCTTGAAGGTGCTAAAGTAATTAAGTAGAGAAGCTCTTAATCACAATGTGAAGACTAAACTTGCTTTTGAATATCGGAGCATCTTGAGAAAACATGTAGTTAATTAGCATGTCCAGCTGGCCTGTAAAAAGGGAGATTAGCCCCATCTTCAATTGACCAATGGTAAATCGAGGCTTTATCGGAGTAGTAGTCAAGTGATGCAAATATTTATTAAGAGACATTAAAATAGTCCCAGGATGTACTAGCTTTGTGGAAGGCCACCTAGTACCCAAACTTCTGCAACTTTGCAGTAAATCAATATCTCATCTCTGTGTGTGAGATTGACTTACTGCACACCAGGTAATGAATCCTCCAGTATTCAGACTATGCCAGTACTGGTGAGAATTTGGTATTTTTTTCCTGCTGACTTATTTTACAGAAACTATCAAACACTGGCAGAAAGTGGTTTGTAAATAAAGTAAGTTATTTAGTTGACCTGAGTGCTTTAAATCTGAAGTAGAGGAAAGACCATGCCACATCATATTGAATGACTGAAATGTCCTATAGCAGATGAGTTACAAGCTGTGTTGTAAATAGAACTTTCTCACTGAAAGTATAAGCACAGGTTTTTCAAACCGATTCAGTGCTTGCATTGTGTGTTAGATTCTAAAATGTATTTTACTTCCAATTACTTATTTGAATCAAACAAAGTTATAGAAATCAGCATTAAGAGTAGCTTTTCCATGGTAAAATTGCTTTATTCTGAAAATCAGATGTCAAGCTTTGCATAGCTATTGTTTTGGTTTTACTAGTCAGGGAGCCAAGAAATAATTACTCTATTGTTTCTGCTACTGAATGTCTCTCACAATGACAGACTCAGCATGAGATACTATCCATTGTGATAGAACACGGTACAATTAAAATAAAATAAAATCTACACTGCCAGCTTAGCTGCTTTCTGAGATTAGAAAGCAGGTAGTTAAACAAAATGTCCACTTCTCCATTCAATATATTTGCATGCTATGAGCCTTGATTTCTGGCCTTCTAGACAAGAAGAGACCATCAGAACATCTGATTCAAACAAAGTCAAACTAGGCTATGGCAGAATGGACCATATGTTTGCAAATCAGACTACCTATTCAAGCATGACACATCTTCAATTGTATGAGAGATCTATACTTCAGATGGGAACTCTTGCAACAACAAAAAAATATTTCACTTTCTTTTCTGAACTATTATGCCATTCTTTGTGTCAAGGTGACAAACAAATATTATAAAATAAAAAGAAAGAAAACAATTTGGGAATATTTTCCTTATGTCAAAATTATTCACACTACAGAAGCTCAGAATGCAAATACAGAAAATTCATCTGTATGGTAAAGATACAAAAGAATCTATACATCAAAATCTTTTTTGACACTTAAACACCACTCAAATAAAAAAGTCAATGAAAAAAAATTGAAAATGATATCAAGAGAAAACTGTAGGAATCCTACAGAATGATAGCAAAGAAGAAGAAAATGTGAAGAAGTTTAAAAAAATGTTGTAATTACGAAATAAATAACTGTGCTTCTTGGGAGGTCCTCTGTGGAAAACATCTGTTTGGTAAAGTTTGTTCCTCTCAGGATTAAAACAAGGACTCTTGGTTCATGTACTAAAATGTGGATATAATTTTTTTATGATATCAGGTTTGGAAATAGAAATGAAGTCACAAAAATGAGGTTAACATTTTCAGATGAGAGGAAAATAGGGTTAAAAAAAACCAACAACATGGTTTAAATCCTTCTTTTCTCATAAGATTTCTCTAAGGGCCTATGCTGGAAGCACTTAGGGTTCACCTTTTTAATGCGGCAGTTCAACCCAGTGATCTTATACATATTTTCTTACTTTATGTCTCACTTGATCTTATGAAAGAATATTACTATAAAGTAAAATTATTCTCCTTTCTTAGTAAGAAGTTCTCCTTGCTTATCTAAAATAGTCTTGGCTCACTTCTGCAATTTCTGTACAAACTGTGCTGATGTTTCCAGAAATTTGCCATGAGAAATAGATTTTTTTTTTTTTCTTTTCTTGATTATGTCTAAATTAAGATTGCCACAGCAGTCCTCATTCAAGGATCCTATTTGAATCACAAGATAACCCATTCGCTATTCCCATTTTGAGATCTCATCCAGAGAACGAACGTGACACAGGTAGGCAAGGTTTCCATCAATTTCTCAGGCTAATAAAAGGATGAAAGGATGGGGGTGGGGGTGGGGGAATTATTTCATATCTTCATTGAAAGTTTTCATATTGTGCTGCACATGCAGGTAGTTGGAATGGTTAGTTATTCTGTTGCTTTCTCTCCCTAACATAAAAGTGTTAGTATTGATTCCAGAATGTACATTGCTGTTATGTCAGATCACCATTTGATTTCTTCTACTCAATTTCATTGTAGCAAAATGTCGTAGAAATCAGTCCAATATATTAAGAGGAAACATATAATCACCTCATATGTCTGTTACTACTTAGGCTGAAGATAACTGGCCCCATCTTCAGTGTGAAAAGGATGACACAGAGATCGTCTCAACTGCCGTATCTCACTGACTGGGGAGAAAACGAGTGCTCGATGGCTCTAAGCACATGGAAATATGGAGAGTAAACAGCCCCATTATTTGGGCAGTCCCTTTAGTTTTGTGACACAGTGAACAAAGAAAGACCTGCAATCAAATCCTGTGCTGCTAATAATCTTTCCTAAATAAATTTGTAGTTAATGGAGAAAGAGAGGTAGCTGTAGTGAGATTCTTGGCATCCAAAAAGTTACAGTAAAATGGCTTTTTGAAGTGTCTGTACTCTACAACTGGCTGCAGATGATTAGATAAATATAGGGCATTTAACAACTAGAAGGCTTAAGGTAGACTGACCCTTTTACTAACTTTATTTTTTGCTCCTTGATTATAGAGAAACATGAAATGCAGGATTTTAAAAATTTAAATGCTCAAAGTTAACTTGCCAGTAGGAAATGGCAGACCTTGCATTGTGTTCTTCATCAGTTAAGAATGTGATTTAAGATGTTCAACACTTGAACATTAGTTGCCATTAAGTACTGGGACATGAGAACCTGAAGAAAAAGATATTATAAACAAAAGATATTGAAGTGACTGTGAACTGCCTTATCTGTTTCTGTAGCACATTTTATAAAAAGAACTTGTATGAATTACAGCTTGGAACATTACAGCATGGAAAGAAACTCTCATGTAAACAATTTAGTTGTAATAGAATTATATTTCATGTGATCTTTAGTAATTTAAAGACTTCAGTGATCTTCAATTTGTTTGTTTAGTTTAGTTTTGCTGATGAGCTCCTTCTAGCAAGGCAGATAAAGCACATTACAAGTGCACTCACTTGAAGAAGTACTGCAGAAGCACTGTAGCAATTATAATGATAACCAGTGTAAGTTGTCTACACTCTCAGAAGTTTTACATTAATAAAAGCATGCACTGATCAATAATGTATACGAACTAGGAAAATGTAGAAACAGCTGTTGCTGAAATTTTACAAGTTTAATTATAATAATAAATATGTCCTGATTTATATTCTGTAAAAGTCATCTGGCTTCAGTAATGCGAATAGGGTAATAAAATTCTGGGGACTTTCTTTTAAGAATAAATTACATTTCCAAATTTGAGAATAACAATTGAGAATATTTCCCATCTGAGGAACGTACATTATTTTGAAGCTGCTTATACCAGAAAACTATTATTGTCTTATGTGAAGGACAAAGTTATGAAAATATAGGTTGTTATATTTGCAATTTATATTTACACAGTTTATGTTTATAGTTACTCAATGAGTTATAGAAGTATTCCATTGGCTAAGGTGTATTAATTATGTTGGTTAAATCAGTATATACAGTATCACATCAGTTGTCAAGTTTTGATATTGCATCTTCTTTTTATTATTATTTTTTTACCTATTTATTTATTTATTTAAAGCTGATAAGAAAAGTTGAGGATAATTTTGTGTTTTCAGATCAATTAATAATTTTCTAGCTCATGTCTATCTTTATGCTTTAGGAAGTAAACTCTGCTTATGCTTTTAGGGACATGGTTTAGTTGGCACTATTGGTAGCATGTGGATGGCTGGAATAAATGATCTAAGATGGTCTCTTCCAGTCTTACTGATTCTATGAACTATGCTTTGGGAGAAGCACTGTTATGGAAGTGCTGTGGATATCTGCCTTCATCACTGTCAGTCACTACAACAGATATGCAAAGAAACACTTTCCGACCAAGGAGCAGGAATTTTCCTGGTGGTATTTAGGAAAAACAATGATGAGGAAGAAAAAAGAAAAAAAAAAAATAAAAAATCTTAGTGTTCTGCTCCATTAGTTTTCTTTAGTATGGCATATGACCTTGGCAATAAGGCAGTCCATGGCTCTTGTGTAATGGTAGTTATATTTTGTCTGGGGTGATTCTATGTTATAACTAGCCTCTAGCTATATTTTAAATACTCTAGTTTTTAACTGTGTTATTGAAGAAGAAAGACATAATTCAAAATCCACCAATTTATCAACAAATAATCAACTGTCCACTAGGAATTTTTGCGCCATAGGACTTTAACGGCAGTCAGATTAATACTTTTTAAAGAGGGAATGAGACAGGAAGGGTGGAAAAGGGAGACTTTTTAAGACTTTGAATAGCAACACTGTAAGACAGTCAGTGCTCCTAGTGACAGACAGTCTGATATCAGCCTTAACTTCTATTATGTGAGTTCGAGGAAGTGCAATTTTAAAGATCATTTTCCTCATGGATAAAATGAGTATTATTATGTGCAGAAAGAACTTGAATTCTCATAGATTCTTGCACTAGCATGGGAGTTGGAGGAGAACAAGGAAGGAGGCTCTCAATTTACAGACATGCTGTAGGGGGAATAGTACATTAGAACTATGCCTCCTGAAGTAGTACTAGTGGGTGTAGCAGATATCTGTCACTGACAGCATATTGGGTTACAATTAATTCTGAGTCATCAGTCATGTCTTCTCCTGAAAACACTGAAAGCAGAAACAGCAGCACTACTGCCCTTTGAGGATAAGACCTCTTATATGCTATGATTCTAGAAAGCAAGCTATACATCTATTAACACAATGGACACTATAGTTGTCACGTTAGATAAATGGATCGACACTGGAAAAGCTGAAAGTGGACATGACTGCCATGAAGCATGCATCCATTAAGCTGTTACATCTTTGGAAAGATAGAATTTGCATAATATTTTAATTGTGAAATGAATATTATTATCCCAATTGATTGCATGCACTATAAATTAATTGAAATTCTGCAGTTAAAATAAATCTACATCTCTGTTAAAAAAACAAAACAAACAAACAAAAATGCTAAACTATTATTCATTATCACAATGAAAAGCTATGTTTTGATACTTGAGATACGGTGCCCTTATGAACTGCTTCCTCAAGAGTAAATTTTGAACAACTATTTTTTTTTTTTTACTTTTTTCTCAAGATGAAATCTCAAAGCTTTGGAATGTTCATGTTATATAAGTAAACATATGCCACAGAAAATGGAAAATAATTTATTTAGAAATTTTACAAGGAACAATATATATTGCAACAAATATTTACACAGAATCTTCCTTCATCGCAGGTGAAGCATATGTACATCTGACTGCTAGTGTCTTATCATGTCAAAGCTTGAAAAGCTAAATCCACAGATAAGGCTAGGTCTTTCAGTGGTTGAATGGGCCTTTTCGGCTTGATAATGGATCTTTTATTGCTATGCTGTCCTGACCACTGAGTGTAAAAGGCAAATCTTTGATACATTAAATTATCATGCCAAATAAGATATGAAACAGTAACCATATTAAGATTTTTCTATACAGCAGTTTCTGTCATTAAATACACATGTCAGGAGCAGTAAGCTACACACGTAGGCAGTAAGAAAGCTGAAACTTCATTGAATAGTAAGTAATATGAAAGAAGAAAGAGGGAAAAATAAGGTCTTTCTGTGTGGAGCTCATCTGCACAAAGACAGCAGTAGTACTGTACTATCAAAACAGCAGATAGGCATCTTATTGTAACAGTAACTTCCTTGAAATGTATTTTCTGCTTGCCTCAAGTAGAAGTAAAATGAGAGCTGACAAGAATTGCTATTATTATTACACTTTACCCAATTTTCAATATTTTCCACAAATTACATATGGCAAGCTCTTGACATTAAAATTTACAGGGAAAACAAGAACTCTGACACCTAGATAATTTTAGAAAATGGTGCTAATGTCATGTCCCAATGAAATAGCCTGAAAGACAAGTATAGTTGTCCACATTCTTGTTCTGTATTGATGATCTAAATTAATTTGCACCAGCTGAGCTTAATTTTGATAACTAACATTGACAAATTTATTTCTTTTAGTGACTTAAACGAAAAAGCTTACAATTTACTTTTTTTTCTAATTTTATTTATTTATTTATTTTACTTTCGCTAATGTTTGTAACTATCTTCTGCTTAGCTTCTACTAGAAATATATTCAGAAGTTCATGTGATCTTGTCCTAATAGTGTCTATAAACCAATAGAAAGGAGGACGTGAGATATTTAGATTGGGTGTAAAACATATAGTGATTGGTGCTTTTTTTTTTTTTTTTTTTTTTTTCTATTTTACATACTACCAAGTTTCTCATTTCACAGAATTTGCTGGATGTCATCACCCTTGATCCTAGCGTTTAAATGTAATGGACTTATTTGTGTACTTTCTACTGGGAGCACATGAGCATGTCTGTTAATAAAGACAGCCAAAGACTGCTGACTTTTGAGCCCAGCACTGACTAACATTTCAAGGGTAATTTACACACACACTTTGCAAATGCTAGCTTTTCATCAGGCAAACTGACAAGTACAAACATTCTGTTTCACATATAATTTTATGAAACAGTAACTAAATGCATGAAAAACACAGGCAAAAAGGATATAATTGCACTTCATGTAAGTACTGTAGAGGCATATGTACACGTCTTTGTCTTTCAGGGGAAAAAAAAAAAAGTTCTTTTTCAAAGACATATTGCTATTACATCATCTACATAATATCTGTCTACAGAACAGATGATAGGAAATGTGTTTCTGAGTGAGAATTCAGCGTTGGAACAAATACTGATTAAAAATACCTATTTATGGGCAAATTGAATTAAGGTGAACTGTTCTTTTGATATCAATTTCTCATGCAGTATATCAGGATTCCTTCTTTGACAGATGGAAGAAAATGCATGGTGATACTTCGGGATTTTAGTTATCAGAGCATAGAATACATTGTGGAGCACAGTGCCTGTGGAAGCCACCTTATCTCAGTCTTTAGAGGTTGACAAGGCACATAAGACTGCATGTAAACCTTGTGATCTGACCTTTATCGTTGATAAATAAGAAGTCTGAGAGATTTTCAGAGAAACTGCATTTTACAGTTGCAGTTACTGGTTAAATGTGGCAGGTGGCCAAACCTAACTGAGAAGAAATCTGAAACTGCATAGTTCTATTTAGTGACAGAATGAGTAAGGAAAGTGTATGCCATTATTTTACTGCTATGAGAAAAGTGAACATAAAGCAAAAGTAGCAGAGAAAACAAATTCAAGACTGAAAAAATTCTCTTAAATCACAACTTTTATACCTGCTAACATTATTTTGAATTTCACTTTTTAGAAGGAATAAACACAGGCCTTAGCAAATTCATTGGAAAGTTTCTCTGATTTCAGTGGGATTGTGGTTGGTCTATCAACATTTTCATTTGCAATAAAGCCAATAAAATTCAAAGGTTTGCTAACAGTCAATTATTTGAATGCTTCTGAATTTGTCAATCTGATTGAAATTATGTTACTCATAGGCACTTTTTGTACTGAATCCACTAATCAATCATACTCTTTCCTTGATGTTTCCCCCCCACTCACTCACCCCCTACCCCAGAGGATGCTTCTATATTGTTCTTCTGATATAAAACTTTAAACCTGAATATGGCCTCTTAAACAAGCTTAAAATATATTATACAATCACTTAGGATTTACATTAAATGTTTCACGTGCGTGTGTGTGTGTGTGTACACATGCTTAGAATTCTGTAATTGAACTTCTTAGCATGGGTTAAACGTATTCTTTAAATAGCTTCTATCTCTATTTTCTAAGAAAGACTTAATTTCTATGTCTAACCAATGAACTGTGTATGAAATGTGCCCTCAAATTCAAAGTTATGCAATGGCTAAAGAAAGCTACCCAAAAATTTACACAGATTGGGTCATTAGAGCAGTCCTTTTTGTACCCAGAATTTCTTTGGAAAATTTTCCTAAATGTAACTAGGGGTAAAAATGCAGCTAAAACTATATTTGTGTAAATTCTGATCCTAAAATATTCTTTTCCATGAGAACAGTCGTAGATAACACTTACTGTAATTGTTTTTATTGAAAGAAATACAGTCCAAATGATTAAATAAGTCATTCTGCATCTCATGTATCATGACCCTATGCACCTCATGTGTACTGCACAAAATACTAGTGAATATGTTTTTTGCTCTAAGATAAGCAAAGTTATTATTGTTTTTTAGAAACATTAATAGTTAAAAATCATTAGAAATGGAATTATAAATTCTGGATAGTATAGTTTGAACAGTAGCGTTAATAACAGAGGTAAAAAAAAAAATCAACATCAGACTGTACATACATAGTGTACATAGTAAAATTTGTAATGAAGAAGTTAAATGTTTCTCACACTAGGAAAACACTGAAGGAAAACAGATGTGCTCCAATTTTTTGAGTCTTAAAGTTCTAACTCAAAAATGCTGGCTACAGATATTCATCCAATAATGCCAAATATCCTTTAGAACTTCACCCAGTAGTATAATCTCAAATGATATTCAGTAACAAGCAAAATTACTAACATCTGGCACTTTCCTTAGAAACAGCTGAATACCAACCAGGTCCAGTTTGTTAGCCCATGTAGAGTGGAACCATCTGGAATGCTAGCCTGGATCTTAACAATTAAAATCAGGGGCCAGGTCAAACAAGTAGCATTTTAAAGAATTCATGATACTGAGTTTCTAAGCTAAACAAAAAATGACAGAGAAGCTAACATGTGAGAGGATATAAGCTGTCATTTCAACCCAGGGGATGGAGGGCAATCATGTGGTTAAAGCACAGGACGTGGAGTTAGGACATGGGCTTTGTGACAGATTTCATGAGAAATACAGTGTCAGTCACCGTAATCAACACAAAGTTTTCTATTAGGCTCAGAATCAGGTACCTGGTGTCTATTTTCAGGTACTGCCTACCTCTTGACAGGGGCCAGCCACCCTCACTGAACATTTATGATAAGTAAGTGAGAGAGATCATTGTCTGTTTCAGCTGGGCATGATAGTTATAAAAGATAACATGCTGTCTGCAAAATTAATTTAAGATGCTCAGGTAGAAAATATACAAATATTAATGAAGACTAAATATTTTGTTACTGTGTAATTTGAGGTATAAATAGAAATTATGAACATTTCTTATTAACTGCAAAAGATTTTACATAAGTAGGGAAAGAATGGAATAGAAAATAGAAGAGTCGCACTGTGACAAGTAACACTCAAACAATGCAAAAAGAATTCTGGTTTTCCACAAAATGTATAAGCTGATCAAAGACTTGATGAAGTAAAGGCAAAACAGAACTGTAGGGTAATAACAAGTTCATATAACCATGTAACTAGAGTTGATTATGTACTGCTTGATGGCACTAAACAATCTAGGGATATTTCCCTTCTCAAAAACAAATAAAAGCCAACCCCCCAAAAAAACAACCAAAGAAAAAACTTTAATGTTTCTTTAAGTATAAAAATTCATTAAAGCAGCAAGACACCATCCATTAACAGTCCAAATGAAATCATAGAATTATTCATTTATAGAAAATTGCAAATATTTGTACACACAGCATAATTTAGACAGTATCTATGATAATACTACTTACACCAATAAAGGTGTAGATCTCTGAACTCACAACTCAAAACACCTGCTTTATTCAATCTTATTTTCTGTCTAACTGTGAAAAACACATGTTGTGCCAGCCTTCAGAATGAATTTTTCTAATGGTACCAATGCCAATTTCATTGGCATCAAGCATAAGGACCATCTATGTTTACTTGTGCTTGTGTTTAATTTCATATTGAGATGATTAATCAGAGCAAATGTCTTTATTTTATGCTGTTTTAACTTCAAGAAATGATCTCTTCTGTTTTTATCCTATTATAAGGATCGTTACAAAAATGGGAAACAATTAACACTGGGTTTAATGCGTGAATGCCATAGAGCTGAAGTAATTGCACTCAAGGTCTGCTAACTTTTTAATCAGGCATTTGGTTGCAAGCTGCTCACGATTGATTCTGGGAAAAGAACTAGCAAAATCTCAAAAGCAAAAGCAGGTGTGCCAAAAAAGCAGACATATTGGCAAAACCAGTGAAAGAGTCTAGAGGTTAAAAGAAGCAAAAACTAATGGAAATTTTTTCTTAAAAGACTTTTGCTTGGTATCCAATCATAATTGAGTAAAATTAATTGAGGCAAATGAGCATAGAGAGAGTTTTTTACCAAAATAATTAAGAAATATGAGCAGCAAACCCACAAAAGCTCAGTCTAGAGAAGACTTGCCAGTCAGAATCTTAGTGAGAAGAATTAATTAGACTGGGGAGTTGAAATTTTCACATGCATTTTGCTAAATAAATAAATATATGAGAGGAAAAAGAAAAAAAAAAAAAGACGTTTCTGAAATTACAATTAGAACACTTACTACTCTCTGCAGTTATACATCGTTTTGGAGAACAAAATAAAATAAAATAATAAAGAACAATTTTCATTTTCATTTATATCCATTTAAAAATATATCTTTTCCCTTACCTTAATGTCTATTCTCCCTGCATAGTAGAATATACTGAATTAAAAAGTGCTCATGCAGCAAAGCACTTGGTGTACTTATAAACTCAGTGTGTTGATGAAGACATGGCTACACACACACCTACCTACAGGATCACAGTTATGTCATAGAAGCAAGGGCTGAGCCTCTTGCCTCACCCTTAATTCCAACATTAATCCCCCAGGCTCATCACTAGCAAGACTCATTTCATCCATTTCCTCCTTCACACCTAGTTTACAGCCTTACTCAAGGAGCCTTTCCGGCTCCTGGGCTAGAATTTGTTTCCCCTCTTTGAGACAGGTGAGATCCATTTGCAAACATTAACCCCAGCACTGAGTAAACTGTCTCATAGTCAAAAAAGCCAAAATTCCTGCAATGGCACTAGCCTTTCAGCCATATATTTAAGAGACTTATTTTTCTGGTCCTATCAGTATTCCCTCGCTGACACTGAAGGGATAGAGGAAAACACCACCTGTACTCATGCTCTGTCAACTCACCACCCCAGTGCCCTGAAGTTTCTTATTGCCCACAGGTTTCTCTCAGTGACTTCATTGCTTTCAGTCTGAACTATCAGTAAAGGATAATGATCAAAGGGTTGAAGCTACAGTTTTAGTACTGTCCCTGACCTAGGCCCTAGGGAGTCAGCACACCTCTATGGGCAGGGTCATTCCTGGAGACATTCAAAGTCAGGCTGGATGTGGCTCTGGGCAGCCAGGCCTGGTGGCTGGCGACCCTGCACAGAGCAGAGGGGTTGAAACTAGATGATCATTATGGTCCATTTCAACGCAGGCCATTCTATGACTCTGGGATTCTACTGAGTAGGGGCAGCTGGGGAATCCTAGTTGGTAGGGAGGGGGCTCGCCTGTGATGCTGATATGAGGCCTATTTCTATTCCTCCCTATCTCTTAGGTCCCTTCTCTATGCCCAGCGGCAACAGAGGTGGGGTCCACCACTATTTGGGTTTTATCAACCTGTACCTTTCTCACAGATATGGCAGGGAGTTACTCCACCAGTCTATTTACTGCTCGCAATCCCTGGCGCTCCTTAACCTCTTAATTAATTAATACAGGGTGTATTCAAGAGTTGGAGTGTGGAGATGCCCACAACAAAACACATGGATCCATAAATATAATTTCACATCCTTTTAGAGGAAATAGAAGGATATCAGAATGGTTAATCATTGTCCTATTTGCTGTAATCAATAGCATCATCTGCTCTCAAATTGTTCACAGATACTTGAAAATAGCAAGCTACAGCCCATTGGGCACCAGTAGAGCTAAACAGCTTCTAACTTAAAGACAGGTGACCTGAGATGCTTCCAATTTTTTCTCTTTTCAAAAGAGATTTCTAAATGGCAACAGTTATGTGAAGTAATGCCGAATTCAATGGCTACTGCCTTGTCTTGGGATAAGTATGGAAGAATAATCACATATTTGTGAATACGCCAACACTCCAAGGTGTTTTTCTTTTTTTGTTTTGTTTTGTTTTGTTTTGTTTTGTTTGTTTTTTGTCTTTTTTGTCTTTCTGTCTTTCACCTTCCTTCTAACAGCTTACTCAGTCACTCTACTGTCTGTCATTTGCAGGTGAAGGGTTTTAGAGAAATGAAAAGCAGTGTCCTGGCACAGGGCCACCCACACACTCTCACAAAGAGTCCCTTAATCATAAGGGACATTCACATCTCTCTGATCTGTAAGCAATTCAGAATAGATGCCAGAAGGAAGAAGAACAAAGAAAATGGCATTTGAAAATTCCCTCAGTGGCTTAATAATAGTGCTGAAATGGCTTTTGCCAGATTAAACAGATATGTTCCTTTGGACTCTAAACATTGCTCTGAAACCAATTCTCTGGGCATTGTCCAGAGTTTAACAGGGGTTGGGATACCAACAATTGAACTTTGAAGTGACTCTTCAAATTCCAGTAGAGCTGGCAGCGGAGACAGCTAGAATGTTCAGGTCTTCCCAGGCCAAGGAGAGAGACAGCAGTTTGATTTCTTTGCAATTGTTGTCTCTGAAGGACTTAGTCAAAGCAATTCCAACTCAACAGCTTATTTCTAAGATGCTTAAAAGTAGCAGGTAGATATGGATGTAGTGAACTAGTTGATATTTTTGAATGATGCCAGCATTCTGCACAGCATTCTGACACTTTAGGAGAACACTACAGAAACTGAAACATATTAGTGAAGCTTGACAAGATAAGCATCTTTCTTTGCTTGCCATTTTGTTTTGAAATGATAAGAAAGCTACAGGCAATAGAGGATTTCAAGTTGAGGATTCTGGTACTCACATGAATCATCATTGTATGCAATCCTTTAAGTGATGTCAACAATACAACACACAACTACATATAAGGAAAAAAAACAACAACAACAACAAACAAACACAAAACAAACAAAAACACTCAGAAAAATAGTATTTTTAAAATGGGTGATGCTTTGGCTTTCTATGTGCCAATACTCACCTACATAATTCCTCTGAGACACACTCAAGGATTAAAAGAGCCCATTTGCCTATCTACATTCATTCAGCTGAACACTCATCAGGATCACTTTCTTGTCTTGTTTCTAGGATTTGGGTTAATTTCATTACATTCTCTGAGATATTCATCATAAAGAAATATCAGGATATAAAAATGCAATGTAATACTTAATTCCAGTCCACTTGTATCGGTGAATCAAATTAATGTCAATCTGGAAATTTGCTTTGAGTTATTAGTGAATATATTCACTCCTTCCAGGCCTTATCAGCTGCTGCAGAATCTCAGCTTTAAAAAAAAAAAAAAAAAAAAAAAAAAAAAATTAAAAAAAAAAAAAAGTCTCAAAACTATAAGCTGAATGAAACCAATGCAGGTTTTTGTTGTTGTTGTTGTTGTTTTTCTTTTTTTTTTTTCTTTTTTTGTTTTGTTTTAATCAGCAGACAGACAGCTGTAACCCAAAGATTTGACAGGCTACAGCAGAGTTAAAACTGAGAAGTCTTTTGTCGTCATTCCTGCTGCTATTCAAAACCCTCAGAGCAGTAGGTGAATGACGAGGAGGAGATTAATTTTGTTCTGCAGAAGTTAAGACTGTGGAAGACTGAAGAAAGTAAACACTATAGGAATGTTTCATTCCTGTAAATCAGCACTTGTGATCTGGGAAGATAAATTATACTAGCTACTTATTTCAGCCAGATTTCATAATACCTTTATAAGTTTGGGTTTTTATTTGTTTTCATTCCTTGATTACTCTCATTTTAACAGTAAAAAATCCAGGAAATCAGACCTGAGTGTCTGTTTTAATGCATTACATTGTTCCAGAAAACTGTCACCTACAGAGAAACAGCACTTTCTTTTGCTCTTTGGAACAAGATGGAAGAATAATTAGACTACCATGGGAACACAAGCTAGATTTCTGCAGAGAACGCAAGGGATGTACACTGTAACCACATAACTGCCAATGCAGTTTAATCTAGAGATGACTGAAACGAGACAGAAAGAATATGACCATGACCATGGAGGTAGTCTGAAACTTGTAGGTAGGAAAGAAGAATGAAGTAAAAGGTAACAAAGAGATATGGGGTAAGATCAGGGCTGTATGACAAGCCAAGGAGAAAATGAAAAAAACATTCCTATTTACCAATGGGAGAAAAAGAAAGTGATGAAAGGAAGGAGATGTTATTAGAAAGCTGGGAGAAAACTCTGGCAGGTCTGCACATGTACAGAGAATGTGACAGAGAAGAAAATAAAAAAAAAAAAACTTTCTAAGAGAAAATGATCCCTGTTTGCGTACAATCAGACCTCTTTTGGGAATGAACCAAGATTCAGTAGTGAATTGTACTACTGTGAGTAGAAATGTATCACTTGTTTCAAGTGTAAGTTTTAAAAGATATAGGGTGAAAGATAAACAATAGTCTCCTCCCACAGATGAATGAATTTTACTCCAGATTAGATTTTGTCTTTGCCTTTACCATAGAATATGTTTCTATGATACTAGGATAGTTCTTAGTACAAATAAGCAGTTGGAGTAAAAAAAATAGGTTCCTTTTTAAATCAATAGAGAGAAATGGGCATTTGCCAAAGATGTTATGTTTAAGACATCATCCTCCTGGTAGATTGAATCACTTCCTTTTAGTACCAGTTCCTTTGACTATTTGCCATTGACTAAAAAACATGTCTGCATAACTTTCTCTAAAATAATATTAAATAGCATTGAAGGAGATTTTTTTCTTTAGTTTCTGTTCTTTATTTCCCAGATGGTTTATTTAGGATCAGAAAGTTGAGAATGAGTATGAAGCTTTGGCATACACTCCACTTCTCTAAGGCTGCAGAAGATACTAATACTCTTTTGATTCTGCACTGAAGAATAAATGTGTTAATATTTGTAAAGCATTCCAATACATTGATGATAAATGTCATAGGAAGTTCCCCAGGAAAATAGTTCTGCCTTCAGAACAGGTATGAACACTGCTGCAAATAACATCAACACAAAAGCAAAGAGAAAAATAAATATTGAGGTTAGCTCATTAACTTGTGTTGACTATTTTGTGCACTGAATAGAATCACGATTCTCTGGAAATAATGATCAATATATGGTTAGGTAATTAAAGACTGCATTGTAATTCCTGCACACAGTGGGGCTGAATTGAGTTACCAGTCACAGCATGAATATTGGCTTCTAGATGATGAATTCTGTGACATAAAAATAATGATTAAATATTTGTTGTTCTTAGTACCACTGCAACTTACAAACAGGTAGGAAAAGAGGATGTCTTGCCAAGACACTCACACCAGAAGTGTGATATATAGTTCTGCCAAGAGAAAGAAGATCAAAATAATTGGGGAAAGAAAGAAACAAACAAAACAATGACAACAACAAACAGACTATGCTTTCCATACAGCTTTTTTTTTTTTTCAATCATGTTTACCGAGTGTTTTCAAATCTTTTGGAAGTGTGGTTCAATTTTCTCCTGTTTATTTTATTTACACACTCTTTATCATAGCCTAGGAGTTTTAATTACTTCTCTTTATGAATTAAAACAAACTGACATTACAAGTTTCTGTTTTCTACTCTCTGTTAAACCCATCACTGGAAAACATTATTTTTGACAAAACTTCCATTAAACTAAATGAATATTAGTTTGACATTTCCTCATATTTTTCAACACTCAGTTTAGTTTCTATTTATAAACCTCATGGAATTCATACTAAAATGTTTCTCTACAAAGGAACACTTGGCTAAGTTTTTATGCTAGTCTAACTGGCAAGAAACATCAACAGTGTTCAGGACTGATTCTCACCACTCTTTGGAAAGAAAGAAAAGTGGGCCTATGCATGCACTGAAAAACCTGGAAGTGCTGTGATTGGAAGTGACAACATGGCTTGCATAGCAAGGATATGTTTTGAATGTGCAGCTTCAGAATTATTTACTAATTAAAAATGTTTCACCAGGGAGAAACCTGTTGAGATTTTCTCTTGTTTCCTAGGGTGCAGAAGCATGAAATCATGGATGCACGTGCTATAGTACCATAATTTGCTTCTGTCAGTTTAAATAAAAGGGTCTGAAATGAATTTATGAAATTCACTCACAACATTTTTACCCACAAATGTAATTTAATTTAATAGTAAAATGTAAAAGTATAATCACCTGTCATGAATTTCTAATCTTACATCAGAGTTCTTTGTCTTATATCCCACTCCATGTCCTCTTCAGACTGGGAAGTTAAGGTATCAGTCAATGACACTGAATTCCTGACAGCCAGCACCAAGACAAGTACGTTGCTTGCATAGGGCTTAAAAATTAACTTATGCACACTCCACCTCTTCTTTCTGCCTTCTCCCCTACATACAGAAAGATTAGGCTATTTTATTCTGGTATTTACTGTGCTAAAACAGTTAGATAGAAAGATCTTAACTACTGAGACAGAAAAGAGAATGGATACTTGCAAGCAATAACAGATAGAGATGTTACAAAAGGGGACTAGTAACACTCTTACTGATAGAAGAATAAAGTCACTCATCTGTGAAATGACTCATAATTAGGATAACCTCATTCAAAACCCAGTTACAGTAAGACAGAAGATAGGCAAATCAGAATCATCTGTTCTTTAAAGACAGCTAGCGTGTAGTATCCATCTGTTAAGCGATACCACCTGTTCTATCAGTTCACTGTATTGCTTGAAGTATTAAGCAGGAAAGTCAATTAAGTAGATCCATGTGCAAGACCTTCACAAAAGCTGAGTCCTTATTCTCTACTACTCAGTGTCTCATCTCAACAAGGAAAGAACAGGATAGCTCCAGAAAAACTTCATCTCTCCCCTGCCAGACTTCACCGCTTGATTAATAGCATAAGAGACACTGAAAAAATCGAAGACAGTCTATATGAAAAAGTAGGCCATCTCTTATCACCACAGGGTCATTAGAGTTAAATATAATAAAGGTTTTATTGCATTCCTCTAAGCCAATTCTAAATTTTGTATGCCGACTCCAACCTTCACCTTAAAGGGCTCAGTTACCCACACACGTTTCTTCAGTTCAATAGCTAATAATAAATTGCATCCATAATAAGTGATTAATAATATATGCATGCATATACAAAGTACAGGTTTCAGTGCATAAAGAAGTTATACTCTCTGATTCATATTCTAACTGTATAGCTGGAAACAAGTATCTTCTTGTCGTTGGGTAAAGTGCTTCTTCACAGTCAGCAATAATCAGAAGGAATCCTAATATGCAATCTATGCGGACTTGGCAAAAAATATATTGGTAAATGTATAACCATTTTTATGGGGAACTGAGATATAACTAATCAGGGAAAATCTGAGATCTATATATCACAGGTGATTTACATCTATAGAATTCCTCAGTGAGGTTTAAATCTTACAAACCTAAAATAGAGTTGGATATAAAGCTTGCATTCAACCCAAAATCTCTTCAGTGTAGAGGCACTTAAGTGACCTGAAGCTGGCATGAGACGTGAAGTGAAACCACAAAGCTGAGAAGTGATTTTGTAGCCTGGTGGCTGCTAAACGCAAAGAATGAGCAAAACCTCTCATCATCAAAAGCAGTGACAGGGAAATCACTTTTCCTGGAATCTAAAAAGTAGTGTGTCAGGCTGAGTAAGTTCTGCAAATCCATGGCGAGACAAAATTACTGCATTGATTGCACTAGCAAGGAACGTGGCTCCCTTAGGTAGTGTGACATTGCTAGAGTAACCCTAAGACATACTGGGCCATGTTTAATATTCAACAGAGCTGAAAAGCAAAATGAGCTTGAATGCATCTCAACAATATTCATTCTTTTCATCTGTAGGATAAGTGTTCTATATCTGAGTTCTGAGGCAGTTTATAAATAGAAATCAACAATATATGTAGGTAAAAATGTGTGTTTGCTCTCTCAATTTTTATTTGAAATTTTTGAGGTAGTGACAAACGCAAATAATGCTGTATTGCACGGAAAAAGGTGGGGGAGACTTTCAGAGCAATATAATTATTTTAATAAACATTTCTAATGGTCCCACGTGATTACTAGGTGCATATTTTTCTACTACAAGCCAGATTCAATGTATTGTTTCATTTTTTCCACTTTGAATAGAGCTGGAAGGCCCACTGGCTCTTCCAACCATCAGACCTGCAGAGTCACATGCAATATAGGTCTCATCTGCATTATAACCAGAAAGAAGGAGGAAGATGTAGGATGCTATCACTTTGTATAACAAGGTATGTATGTGTGTATTCCCCACCTTTGCTACTAACAGTATAAAGCTGCGGTTAAGCAGAAACCCTGAGCAAGATGAAGAATAACATTCTACAGAATAATTTTATGTCAGCTGAAGCCCCATCAAAATCCTAGTTTTGTTAGATGACAATTATTCCATGAAGTTTCTTTTATATTTTCAGGACTTTTTTCTGAGCTGAACTAAGAGATTTTTATTCTCACAGTCAATATGGATGCTTGAGGAAAGTTTTGCATTCATGAAATATATGCACCTGTGTTTAGTACCATAAATATATCTTGAATTTCTTGCCTAGACTAGGACATCATTCTTTTTCTCCAGTCTTTCAGAACATTATAATCTTCATCCAAAGAATTGTGTGGAGTTCGCATATAAATTTGTCAGTGGGAGGGAAAATAATAATAATAATAATAAAAAAAATTTTCCAGTCAATCGTTATTTTGCAATTTTCTGATTCCTTATGTTTATTGTATCAATTAAAATAATATTTAAGTAGTATTTATCTCAAGATTCCTTTATCTAGGTTTTTATATTGAAATACTGACTAAGCCTAAAACACACTTTCCATATGACATATGTTCATCTTTTTCTCATGTTTTGTAGCAGTACCTCTCCCTTACACTTTGTAAAACAGCAATCTAATTTCATACACTTCTATTCAGAATCCTATCATAAAGATGATCTAACTATTCCTATTTATGTTTTAATGACAGTATGCAAGGATTTCAAATTTAAAAGAAGGACAAAATAAAGCTTATCCACAAAATCCTTCTTCCCTAAATGCACATTTGTTGATCTTCAAAAGGCATTAGGCCCTTCTTACTGCACAAGGGCAGCAGAGCTAACCATGCATTGTCCCTATCGAATCATAAGACCTACCTGCTGAGCAGTCCTCCAAAGCAATATAAAAAGTAGTCATGCTGCTAAGTGAAGGAAAATATGTGGAGAAAAGGATGACAACAGCTGGAGTGAAATGTAATGATGATGCCTCTGCACATTTCTCAGGAGTAAAATCTGGTTTTCATTTACCTTCATTTTGCCTCTATACATCTAAGTGTCACTTGGAATATGTACACAGAAAGCAAACATATTTCTATGCAATCAAAATTATTCCACCACTGAAGCACTTTCTAATTAGCTTCTATTCCATAGTAGTTTTTCAGCAAAATGCCTCCAATTCTAGACTGTGATGAATAAAGCATACTGCTCAATGTGTCATCAAGGACATTCAACCTTTGTTTTAGCAGCACTTTTCACTGGTACATGCGGAGTTCAGAGTAACATAAACAAACCCTTTAGAAACTCAGTTATATTCCAGCTTCCAGAATTTCCTCAATTCAAGCCTCAATAAAGGACTTAGTCCTTCGAGAATTGAAGCAAAGTAACAACCTTTTTTAAGAGGAAAAACAAAACAAAACAGAACCTAGTCATGGTGTATACAGCTAAACCAAAGACTCTCAAAAGGAACCAACATCCTCTATATATAACTGGTTTCATTCTTGTGAAGAAAAACTGAAGATTTTGGCACACCATGCCCTCAAATGTACTATTTAGCACACATCTTTTAAGTATGAGTTTCAAGAGTTTTCTTTTTTTTTCATAAAACATTCTGGTTATATTAGGAGCAGCTATTTCAGGTTCCTTTGCTGCTGCTCCTGTCTGGCATGCAGTGTCAGGCTGAGTCCCTGCACAGCACTGGGATGTTCATAGGCTTTTTCTCAGACTGCAGCCAAGCAGAAGGTTTAGCTCAGCATTTATCACTGTGATCTGTGACACTGTTATTAGCTTTATCATATTTCAGGAGCCTACATAGTTTCATATGGTTTAAGGTGAGAGGGGACTATTAGATCATCTGCTCTGACCTCCCATATATCATAAACCATTAAGTTTCACCCACAAGCTCCTAAATTAAGCCCGAAGACTTTAGTTAGCACTTCAGTTCTCAGAAGACTATGCTTTTTGCCAAAGGCAGACAGAAAATGAGAAAAACAGATGCCCCCAATCCAGACTCCTCAGCAATGGCAGGCAATTGATTAGATGAGATAAATGATTTATACACACTTTGTCTGGTGTTAAGAAGGTATTTGTTGTAATGGCTAAGAATTGGGAAGCATGAATTTTATTCCCAGCTTTGCCAGTGTCCTGGCAGCTGACTTCTGACAAGCCTTTTACCCCTTTGTATGCCACATGTCATTTTTAAGATAATTGTACTGAAAATTTTCTTCCTAAATGTTAAATTCTACACTGTTTGTAGGAGACACTTAATGCATACAGATATGAATCTCTTGTCTTTCCTTAAGTAATGCTTAGTTAGGTAAATTCTGAGTCACAGTCCACTAGCATGACAGTTCACTTTCTTGTTTCTTTGTTCAGACTCTTTATGAATTTATACTGGGTCAACAGGTAGTAAGATCACAACCTTCAGATTCTTCACCCTGCCCTTTTCTGTCTGTTAATGTCACAATTCACCAACAACTGCTACCATAAATGAGATGGTCTTTTCATTCAATCAGAGCTAAAAGCCCATGTGCAGGGGAAAAATGCAGGCAGAGGATTGTTATAGGATTACTGAAATATGATAAGCGCAATTCAACTGCAGCAGCACAGTTTCACCTTCTAGTAATTAATGCTGATGAAAAAAGCTGGCACAAACTGGAAGTTTTACTCTATATGCACATTGGTTACAAAATCACAGTGTAATTACTCGTATAAGTTATTTTCTAGAAGTATATTAAATGTGTTTTTAAGACAAAAAAAAAATGTTGGAAGCATTCATTTTCTACTGTAACAGTGAAATAACTCAGTGTTTTAATTTTGCTGAAATTTTGTTTCAAAGAAGCAAAAAGCTGACGATGTCGACTGTCTTTAATCCTTTCTTCTAAAATTTCTATTCATGGAATTGAAAGGGATCTACTAGGCTAGCAAATCCAAAACCATGCTGTCACAGGCAGCCACAAGTCAGCCTGTTCTATTTTTTATTTATTCTGTGTGTCACAGAGCAAAATAGAATTTAAATAAAAGTGATTAATCTGTTGTTTTTTTTTAATCTCTTCTTATGAATTTTCAGATTTAGATGCAATTCAGTAAGACGACACATTTCAAAAGCTTGAGATCCTCTTGAAAAAAAATATTAAAAAGTTCTTCAAAGAGCTCTAATAATAAACACTTCTTATAAATTGCAGGCTTTGTAGAACAGTTCTTCTACTGCTCCAAAAAATCTTTCAAACAAATCTGACAGAACAGCAAACAGGAGGAAGAACTGGTAGCAAATAGTAAATGCAGTTCCCACTGTTCATTTGAGAAAAGAAACCAGCAGAGAAACACTGTGTAGGTCTGGTGTGAGCACCACAATAAAAGCACAAAGTCAACTCAGCAGGGTATGCTAGCATCTCAATTCATGCCTAGGTTAGTTCCATGCTGAAATCCCTGCACACTGAAGTTAGAACAAAACTCCATTTTCTGTGTACATACTGTGCAGTGGACAGTTCCTGCGTGCCACACATTTTAGACTACAAGTTTTATTCTAAGCCGCATCTCCACCATACAGGCCTGTGTTAAAAACCTCACTGGATTTATTGTAAACCAAACTTCCTTTTAAGCCATGGGGCCAGAGTTTTAATGACAAGCTTCTCAGATATGGCATACAAAATGATCGTATCTGGAATAAATGTGCACTATTGTTCTTTATTATTCTTTCCTAATTCCATACTTTCATTTTTAATTCAAGGTTGAAAATAAATAAATAAGTCACAAATGAGGAGAAGTCTGATCCAGTGTGGAATTTATTTATTCATGAGTGGCAATATTTTTATGAATAAAGTGTGTTTTTTTTTTCCTTGCAAAAAGCCTCATAATTACACCACTTAGAAGTGTAATTTTTGATTGAAAAAATAGGTAAAACGTAACTATACAAAAATAACTTGGGCAGTGTTGATCTCATATATGATTTGAACTATATGGGACACTCCAAAAGTAATTCCTCCTATTTATTTCCATAGAAACTGCAACAGATACAAAGAGAATAATGATGCTATCTGATGAAGCAAATTCTCAACTACAAAGCAGTTTTTTTTTTTTCTTTTTTTCAGCAGTCACCTCCACTAGCTTTAGCTCCACTAAAGCCTGCATGCTTTAATAGTAACAATCTGCTCCAGTGGAGGTGACTCACTGTTTCACAGATGCTATGATGGCACTTTGCTATGAAAATGTTGTCCTTTCACTCCATCTTTCATCAGCTCAAACAGAAGGAAGTCAGAAGATGAAAAATCTGGACTATACCAGTGGCTGTGGAAGGACCGTTCAGCCAAAATAAGCAATGTGTTCCACAGTCTTGGTACTGGGTTTGGTGTTAATGTGTTCCAAGAGTAAGGTTGTCTTCTCTGGCCTGACTATGGAAGTTCAAGCCTTCAGCTTAACCAGCATTGTCATATTGCAGTCAGAGTTGATGGTTTGTCTAAGTTCCAGGAAATCCAGAAGAATCACCCCTTTCCTATCCCAAAATACAGTTCACATCACTTCAACCCACTCAAGGCTGTGTCTTGAACTTTTTCTTCAAAGGAAAATTTGTATATCACCATATATTTCACCTCACTGCCACCACTGCTGAAACACACCACCCATTTCCTCACAGTACTCACATCTCCTGTTAGATCTCCATAAACATTCAGCAAGCAGTGATGAATATCAGTGGTATATATATATTTTTTTTCTGTATGGAGGAACTCAGTGACACACCTTTGCTTCATATGTACTTCCTTGTTAGATGCCATTTTGTTAGACTATCCCTCTGCTGCCATCTGTCTTATGGCAAAAATTTTTTACAGATTATTGGCAGGAAGGTTCTACTGCCATATCACCAATCCACCTTTGACACTGTTGGCCAACATCATGAAATAGAAGGCATTACTTTCAAGGCAGACTTTGTATATTATGAAATTAGCAGCAATTGTACAACTTTTTGATGCAGAAGTAAAACACTGAGTCACACAGGTTTTACCAGTCTTAATTTCTGAGGTTGCTGATATCACAGATAAGAATTATATATTATGAGATGTTTTCATTTCAGTGTTAAACTAACACAACTAAATCTGTTTCAGTTTCCTCAAGTACTCTGCGTATAAGTAACTGTGTCTTCAATTATATATTCAGATGGGAATCTCATTTTACATTTTATTCATAAACAAAAGAGATGAAAGCAGTTAGAAAATACTGATAGCAGGGTTTTATTGCAATAGTAAATCATACCTCTGCTATAAAAGTTGAGTGTAGCATTGTGTGAGGTTGTGTTATACTCTAGGATTTTATAGCCCTGAAAAAAAAAAATAAAAATCAGCAATAAATTTGAGTAAGGCTAAGGAGAAAAGCAGCTGGAGTTGCAAAAGAGAAGTGACACCTTTATATTGTTCTTCTATTCCCTGTTTATCTGTCATTTTTACCTCCATGTCTTAAGATTAGAAATCTTTTTTGCATAGGTAAAATGTCAGTGACAACTTTCTTTTTCAACATCTTAGACTGTCAATGACATTTTGTTTTAATAACTTTCAAATAAGTTTTAAGTCTTCCTTACTTTGAAGAGAAGGAAGGAAAATGGAAGGGGAAAATGTTTGCAGATGAAATCCTTTTTTAAAACTCAAGTATCTAAAACCAGTACACATAAAAAGAATAGCAAAAAAGTTTACAATTATTTTTTTTTTATACATGGCACAAACAAATACGGGTTTCCAAAATTAAAATATTTATGGCTAAAAATAGAATTGGTATTCTATTGATATTTACTGTATGTTTTGTTTTTGGGGGAACCTTTCAGATAATGCTAGTAAATCACTTCAAAATCTAATCCTGAACCAAACTGTAGCTGTAAACTTCTTCTCAGTACTTCCACGCCTATAACACCAACAATGAATTTAATAAAGGACTTAAATATCTTTATAGCTAAGGGTCAGTAATTGTCTCTTTTCTAAATTCCTAATTCTACAGGTTTATAATTTACAAATCCTTCTGAGCTATTCTTGCGCAGCATCTGTGTTTTTTTTTTCCCCAGAGTTGTAGAAAGTTTATGGCATAACATAAAACCTTTCCTTTACATTTCCCACTGTCCTAAGTTACTTTTCAAACTACATTTCAAGAACCTATTGCAACACATTTTATTATGTTCTTTCTTTAACAGTTGAAGCAAGGTGAACTTAGAGATAAATCTGAATATGATTAGATAAAGATTTATTGTCTTTATCTTTTTGGAGAGAAAAAAAATCCATTATGCAAAGAAAAATCCCAATTTTGCAAACATTTTCTGTAAGCATCTTTATTTTTAATTTGGAACTTCTGTGTGCAGGTGTATGCTGATATTTTTTCTCCTGTAACAATGCTAACATATTAAAAAAAAAAGTGAAAAGTCCATTCTCTATGGGTACACCTTTCCATTGTTTTTTAGTAGGTTCAGAACCATGATTTCATGGACTATTAGAAACAATCTTGCCTCCTATTTTGTAAACAAAAAGGTTGTTTGAAGATGTTGTTTAGGAAAATAAATAAGAGACAGTCCAATCTGCAAATGATGCAAATATCTTTTGGTCTTATGAATCAAAAAATACTGAATTTTAATTGTGTATGTGCTATTCCAGGCAACTTTAAACTAGCAGCTGCTGTGTACATACATGAAAGGCAAGCACTTTTCATGCTCTACCAATCTCCATTCTGCACCTGTTATCTTAATAGGTTTAGCAGGTGTAGCATTAATGTAACTGTGACACCAACATCACCTATAATTCACAGAAGCTGTACATGAATAATATACATGTTCCCGAAAAAAAAAAAAAAAGAAAAAAAAAAAAAAAAAAAAAAAGTAAAACACAAGAGTATCCTACCAATCCTTTTTAACCATAAGTGGAATAACTAGAATTTTTAAATTCCTGTACTTATAAATAGAAAACATTCTTCTAGTTCTATTTAGCTTTCATTTACAACTTCAGATAAAGATCTGGTCTAAAATACATTTGACAAACTACTTCACAGTTTCACAGCCAATGTATTTCTGTCTGCAAAGCAGGTCTGTGTATTTATATATCTCTATAAGCATTTGTGTGATTAGGTGTAGAGAACACATTCTACAAATGCTCACAAAGTTTTATACAATGCAAAATCCTATATATATACATTTGCATCTGATCAGCCAGGGAAAATAAAAAAGGACACATTTCTGTAAAAAGAAGAGAATTCTGTATTATTTGAACCTAGCTAGCCAGACATTTTTGTTGGATACTTTTTTTCAATAAATTTTCTGATTTTTTTCTTTTGAGTAGGAAAATGAAAACAAATCTGTTTTGTCTTCTTCCAGCCATATAGTGATTGTTCATGTCTGGTTAGAGAACATCATTCAGAGTCAACATCAGTATGGAATCCACTGAGACTTTCACATTTTATGTTGCATCTCAGTATAGGGGTTGATTAATATTTTGTAAAACTAATGAAATGGTATGACCAAATATCACTGTCCTTAGGATGTATCATACTGTAGAGGAGAGAGGTCACTTTGAACATTTTTGTTTTCTTTTTTTTTGTTTTGTTTTGTTTTGTTTTGTTTGTTTTTGTCTGGATTGCAGCTAGCACTTAAACAATGTCAAACTTGTGGAATGACATGCATCTCAGCTAACATTTGTAATTAAAGTTGAACAAACAATCACAGCTAACAAACAATCAAGCCTAGTTAAATGTAACTGATATACATCCTAATAAATAAATAAATAAATAAATTGAAAATAAACATTTATTATGACACGTATATTTAAATACAGATGGGTGAAATTAAGTTTTTTTGTGGAAGTGTGTTTCTTTCCACTTCATCGAACATTTGTAAGGTGCCTAATGTTTTAGACAGTTGAATCTATTAAAGTCTAACACCCTGCCAACATTGTTCTAAGTGTTCATTCATGTGATGCAGTTTTATTGATAACTGGATTGCTTTTCTAATGCTTTTAAATCAAACTAATACAAAACAAAAAGTGTAAGTAGACATCTTAAGTTAAAAGTTACATTTATAAATTTGACATCTCAGTGAACCACTGTTTCAGAGGCCTGCGAAATGTCAAGAATAAAAATCATGAGGGAAAAGAGTGCAAACTGTCAATCTTCTATTTTTTTTTTTTACAGCGAAGCATGGACTTTCTAAATGAATGTATTCATTTTATGACCAGCTGTCTACTTTTTTCTGTTAAAACTAATACAGGTACATAAGATCTTCAAAAATCCTAGCTCTGGCACTGCAAAGAGGAGAGGAGAGGAGAGGAGAGGAGAGGAGAGGAGAGGAGAGGAGAGGAGAGGAGAGGAGAGGAGAGGAGAGGAGAGGAGAGGAGAGGAGAGGAGAGGAGAGGAGAGGAGAGGAGAGGAGAGGAGAGGAGAGGAGAGGAGAGGAGAGGAGAGGAGAGGAGAGGAGAGGAGAGGAGAGGAGAGGAGAGGAGAGGAGAGGAGAGGAGAGGAGAGGAGAGGAGAGGAGAGGAGAGGAGAGAAGATAAAATGATTCTCTAGTCTTCTTTCGGTAAAATCTGTAGGGAAAGGCATGTGCTTTAGATTTGTAATGTAATGCAATGAAATTATTTTTTTTTTCTTTCAGCTGAGCAATTTGATGGTGCTCAGATACAACTGTTGAAGTTTAGAGAATGTTATTATTAGTGTAATCTAGTCCTGAAATATAAGAGTTGAAGCTGGACATCCTAGAAAACTTACCCTTAGTTTTTTAAATAGAGGTTAAAAAGAAAGAAAGAGAGAAAGAGAGGGAGAGAGAGACAGAAAGAGACAGAGAGATGAGACTGAGACTGAGAGATTGAGAGATCTCCAAAGAACAGTACATCTATGTTATCTATTCTGATTATAGAGAGATAACTGTTATAAAGTGTGGAAGTTTGATGGTTCAAACTAATAGAATAAATCTTTTACCTAAGAAAAAAAGTCACCTTGCTCATCTGCTCATCTTCCTAAAACATTTGCTGTCTGTGGATGTGAAGCAGTGGTGATGTCAGATAAAACTTTTCTGCTCCTTTAGATTAAAATTCACTTAATTCAAACATGTGTTATTCTTTATTATGTTAACATTAATTTGTAATTTGAATGATATTTACACAGCTTCTAATTTTCACATTGCTAATAATAAAAAATGAAGAAAAAATAGCATGCAAAGCTATAATATATATTCAGTACAATGAACTAACACAATAACTCTTATGATTTATATATAAAAATAGAGGATGCATACTTATCTCACAAAAATATTTGAGGATTGATGTCTACAACCCCCCCCAGAAAAGGTTTTGATTATCCTATGAAATAAATCCTTTGTTTGTATTCAGCATTCCACTATATATAGGACTTAAACTGAAATTCATTTTGATCAACAAGTGGAGAAAAAATAGTAGTGGTTATCTGACTACAGTAATTTCTGTTTTTAATACTGTCCGGTGAATGACAAGTCAAGCGTCAAGGGCAAGCCTCATTTTTCTTCTAGCACTACAGTGTTAAAAGCCAATGAAAAAAAAAAAAAAAAAAAAAAAAAAAAAAAAAAAAAAAAAAAATCAATTATTTTAATGAGGTGATGCAAAGCAGCTATTACTTACTAGTAAATCTTCAACACGGTCCTGACATTCTGTGTAGAATTCAGTTCTGGTGTCATTTACTAAGGGTACTTTACAGTTTTGATTAATTCTGCTATGCAACTTGAAGCACATGAGCAAGACCTAAACCAGGAGTATATTTAATCTAGGCTATCAACTTGGGTGCCTCAATTAACTGCTAGAAATAAAGGCAGAAACCTTCAATTTGTTTTAATGGCAATTCAGATTTATCTTATTGCATGACTAGATTCATGCAAGAACGTATCATCTATAGTAGAACAAGCATGCAAGTACTTGGGAATTTGGTTCTTACACATTTTTCTAAGTCTCTGTGAACGGTGTAGAAATATTACCCCAAAATTTATTATGCTAGAACCTGGGCAAGGGGGGTCTGAAACATGGGCGTGCACAGCAACACATTACCTTCTAATATCTTCTATTAAAACAAACAAACAACACACTTCAAAGCATTATAAAATAGATGTTTTGGATTGTATAAATAATCTGTGTGACTAGCCTCATGGTACATGATATAAATAAGTTCAGTAAAAATTAGGTTATGTACACCTAGATGTGCCCTATATATATTTCAATGATAAAATGAAACCACACTACTAATTATAATTTCCTGTTCATTTAAATGGCATTTGAAATTCTTTTGTAGCTTACTAAATGAGCTACTTGGATTCCTTTTCTGCCTGGTTGGTGACTACCAGAAAGTAACAGTGTACAGCAGGGATGGTCTAATTAATGCCAAAACCAAAGGTCACCTAATTCCAGGCAATGCAAATAGACTAATTATATTGTTTCTTAAGGAGACTTCCAGACATGTGCCAATCAGCAAAAAGAGCAAATAACAGAAGAAGTTCTACAGTAGCGTAAATTCCACGTATTTCCATTTAAGATAATGAATTGGAATGACACCACATGAAATTGCCTACTAATATGCCTTATAAAAAGGAAACTATAGGATATTTAAAAAAAAAAAAAAAAAAAAAAGAATTAAAAAAAGGAAGCTTTCTGTGACCTTTACATAATTAGTGTTTCCAAATTATGCACATGTATTCAGTGGTTATTTTAAAAAAAAAAAAAACCAAAACAGAACAAAATTAAACTAACAACAAAGAAGCTCACACTTTACAGTTCTTTTCATTTTTTATTTCAAATAGGGAAACTTTTTTTTTATGCCAATGTTTTTCTTAGCTTATGTGGAAAGAAAAAAAGCAGAAAATTGCCTTCATACATTAAATGTTACAGAATTCTGACTTCTGCTTTTATGATTAATTGAATTCTAAATGCAGATACACTAATTTAATTTTTTGTTTTATTTTTGGCAAGTTTCTTTGAGTGAGTATCAGAATGGTACACATATCTGCAAATGCAAAGGACATTTCAGTGCATTCATCACAGTGTTACAAAAAGAATATAGCACTAGTGCAACAGATGCAGTTTAAAGTTATCACTGTTCCTGATTTGAAAATTCTCTCAAAAAACTCTTCCCGGCAGCAGAGAGAGTTCGATGCTACCAGACTCTACTAACACTGTAGTATTCCTCTGTACAAGTAATACCGTCATTAAAATTGAAACTTAAAAAAAATAAAAAATAAAATCAAATTATAATGCAGGACCATAAAGAATGAGCAGTCAAGACTACGAAAGCTATACATTACATGACTTTCAGCCACTCTCTATCATACCGTGTCCTGTTCCCACACAGATGCCCAAGTATCAAGTGCCAACACTATGCTCCTTCCTTATTTCTACAACATGTTTTATATAATCTGAGAGAGTACTGAAATTTCCTAATATACTACATGTGTTTTAAAGTCTGATTCAGAGAGCTGCAAAGTAATACTCTGAAACGTTTAGACAATCACAGAACATACGAGGTTGCAGTTCATCCTGTTTCTAGTGTTGACAAGAACCTTAAAAGAAAAGCAAAATGAAACTAAAACCCCCAACTCACAGCTCCCAATATTCTATAATTTGTAAGTGTGTAGACTACTTAGATACAACAGGATAAATAAGCATTATCAGCAGAACTCATAATACCTTTGAGAACTGCTAATTTAGTTCAATCTGCATTATCAGCTTTCATTTAAATTTGGTGTTAGGACATGTTACAGTACAGGAGTGGGCTGTCTGAAAATCCCACAATCAAGAAAACTTCAATTTTGACAGTAAGCCTATGAGACACTTCCAACTGGTACTTTTTTTGGCCCAGTGGAAAATGACAAGCTATTGGCCTAGCTTTTTTTAACTGAGAAACACTGCCAATATGCACAGCTTAACCCACAAGCCAGTAATTGTTCACAGAGTTATGCAATACCCTATGTGATAAAAGGACAAATAAGTAATAGGAAGAAAAAATAAAAATCTGCAGCCACACATTCTGTCTTGCTTTCTCACATTCTCAGGGTATTCTCTGGATACACAGTTTGATATTACATCCTACAAACTGTCATCCCAAGGTAATGCAATCACAGCACCACTAGTTTGCACTATCTGAGTTCATTATTCTTTGTTTATCTTATTCTGCTGAGTCTCATATTCATATATTCACATTTTAATAATGATTGTATTGATACATATCTTTGCATGGATGTAAGTAATTGTATAGGTTCAAAATAGTGAAAATGTATTTGCTTTTATACATCAGTTTTCAATCCCACTTAACTGAAATTTCAGAAGAAGCAAAAGCAAGCTTTCATGTGGTGAAGTGTCCACTACCATGTTTAAATGAATAATTTACTACACAAAATAACTTCAATGATCATCTAAATATAGATGTATCAGACTTTCAGCAGATGGTATACTATAAACAGTAACTTTTGGTTAAAGTGCTTCTGGAATATGCAATTTGCTATGGCAAACCAGTCCATCAGATCAGTCTGGCATTCTGCCTCGGGGAAGGGAAATACTTAATCCTCTATAGAAAGATGATATCTTCCCATAATGCACTTGGTGAATTTGTGCAATGCCATGCAAGCTTGAGAGGAAGAAAAAAAAAAAAAAGTGTATGCTCTCAGGTAAGCAGAATTTGTTATGGTGTGAACTGGAAGATAGCCAATATCCATACAAATTATATTTTATATTAAGGATACGACTCCATATCCCTTAATCTTATTGACTTAAAAGGAGGCTCTCTCCACTCAGTATTTTCAAGAGATGACAACAAATTAGCACATAGTCTAACAGTGTACAGAGAGGAAATTAAAAGAAAGTGTGCATTGTTTCTATTTTAAGATGATGTGCTTCTAAGGACAGGAAATAATACAGTGGTTATTTGACTTCCTGTATATCATAGGTAATATACTTTAATTATTTCTTCTCCAAATTCAATATTTAAGCTTGATTTAAGCTGTATCCGTAAAAGAAGAAAATGAATAAAGGTCACATTTAGATTTGTAGTGACAGAAAATCCATCAATTCCATCAGAAAGTAGTTTCCGGTATTAGTTAAAATATTCATCTTATTTTTAGTTCATTTGGTCTATATTCTGCTTTTAGCCACACTTTAATGTATTCTTTCCTATAGAATTATTAGACCTGTGTTATCTTTTTTTTGTTGTTGTTTTTGTGGGTTTTTTTGTTTTGTTTTTGTTTTTGTTATCCATGTAGTTATTTATAGATTCTAATCAAATCTCAGCTAAGTCTATTTTTTAGACTAAGCTCAGCTTTTCATTGTAGAACACGTGTTCACATCCTTTCAATTACTTCTTTGTTTTCTTTGACATTTAATGTTTTCTTTATCTAACTGATGACACCAGATAGAACACTATATTCATAACATAGTCCTACTAATGCTCAGAGCATGGACAATATAATCTACCAATTCTTACTCAGTATTTGTATAATTACTTCTCTAAAATCCTTTCACTTTTGTGAGTTCACATTCCATTGACTATCTGCTCTTGCAATGATTTCAGAGGGACTGCTTTCCTGAATAGTTTTCCATCTCTACGTGTGTTCCATCTTCATCACATTTTACAGAGATCACACTGGAATTCAAATGAGTTTACCAAGTCAGATCAGAATCAGCCATTTGTTTCTTTATTACCAACAGCTTATCACCTTACATGGCATATTTAGCTTTCAATTCATTTTTACAATCAAATATGAAGCACTTTGGTTATATTATTCACACTTGATGCTAAGAAACTTGCTTATATTCAGCTAAATCAATACAAGAAATTAAATAACTGGTGTCACAAAATGTCTTATTACCTTCAGTTCTTCAAGGACACATCAGTAATTCACTGATGTTAGAAAGAGCTCAACAAGATCATTTAGTCCGGTCAATTCACAGAATATTGAGCTCTGCTTGATGCAAAACAAAAATATAATTACATAAGCCCTGATATCCTCAATCAGATGATTATTGGGGTTTCAAGTGCTCCTTAAATATTACATATGCAACATTATGCATGCATGCATCATCAAATCAGAACAAAATATTTAATAGTTTGCAGACTTGAACTAGATTGCCTCAAATTGTTCTTTAGCTGCTATAACAGCAGGAATTTAATATGCATTTTTTACTTTGTTTCTGAACAGTTTAGGAATTATATATCCACTATGCTTGATCAGATTTACATAATTTTGCTAATATGAAGAAAAAAAAAAAATGTGTTTTTCTTCTGCAATTTTATGTTTGCATTTACCCGTATTGAGTATCTATTGTTTTCCTCTCTTGTAATCAATGCCTTGCATCAATAATTCACAACAACTCTACTAGCACTGTATTTTCACAGTTGAAAACACTAGCAAAACCTTTGTTATTCTTCTTCAATTTGAAACAAAATTCTTTTGATTGTAATCCATGAAGTATCCATACATATGTAGCTTATATATATGATGGATGCTCTGAAAGTAATGCCTCCTATTTTATTATGTAGGCCCACAATTGCTTTCTACTTTATAATGCTTGACAAATTTTATTAGCAATACTGGCTGCTATGTTCTCCATAGCTATCAGCATTTCATCGTGATGTGCTCAAAAATAATATATTCATAAAAAATACTAGAGCTCCTTATGAAAGGTTCTATGAAAATGGTTCATCATCCTACGTAAGCTACCTAAGCAAATAATTAGTTCTTATTTCAGTCTCCAAAATTTCCAAAAATATATAAAATAAGACAGTCTATTGGAACAATAAAGTGTTAGGAGGAGAAAAAATATGCATCTAAAATGAAAGGCTGATCCAGAGAGCAAAATGCAAACATATTAATTTATACTGTTCATACCTTGCTTTATGAAGTGATCTTAAAATGTAATTCTTGATATGAAAAGTTGTTTTTGAGTTCTACATATTTAAAAGTGGAGGTGGTTCCTTTCTAGGTGAAACTGAAGTGTTGTTCCCTTCTGAGTACAATCTTGTTTGACCTTATAACACTCAAAATGATGAGGATCAATTATTCTCTTCTTTTAAAATATAATCACATTTATGTATTACATTATGCCATCAAAATCTGGCATTTGCAAACACAATTTTATCAAGTAGCTGAACTGACTACTAACACGAACTCTACAATGGATTGCACCTTAAATCATCCTGGAAACAATCTGGTGTAGGAAGGTGGCATTCTGCTTGATATGCTTTGTACTCCTTTATGAGTATTTGACATCTGCTCTCCAAATATGCTCTGTCCGCCTGTTATTTTTCAAATGGAGTTTCAAGTGATGGCTTTGACCCATTAAGCCCACAATAAGTTGAAGCTCACTGACAGCACTGAAGCACCTTAGAGTGAAAGATAGAGAACTAATGACAAGGTCTATGTGTGCTCTTTCACTGCAGAATTCACTTCCACACCTATCTGAAGTGATCTAAATTTGTTAATCTTTCCAATATACCAAAACCCCATCCATCTCTACAGACAGGTAGGTAGGATTGCTGTCACAAAAAGTGAGAAGGGGAAGGGAAGATTCTGTGTATTCTGTTTTCTGAGGACAAGAAACGACTGTTGCCAACTGACTAATGTTCCTGTCTATCGTGAATGGCATTTTAATTTGTTCAGGGTACCAAAAGGTCAAAAAAGATATCTGAAGGTGTTCTGAAGACAACATACAGAGTTTTAATCCTATATATACAGAGACCTCGGCATTAGAAATATCTCTGTGTATGAAAGTGAAACAATAAAAGCAACTGAATAAAAAAGCCAGACTTACATGCTACATGCTAATTAAAGTTCGAAGGAAAGCAGAGTCAAATGTTACTCTGAATGAGCCTATAAAGTAGTGGCAATTACAGTGTTATTAAAGATCAAGACATATATAGTTCATCTCAGATCATAGCTGCACTGGGAAATAGACTTGTTGCATTCTCCTTATTTTAAGTCATTTAAAACTAATGTTTTGGAAGTACATTTATACCTCCTGAATTGTACAAGGCAGTGCAAGGAGGTATGCTTCCATTAGCACCACAATTTTCCCCCAGGAAAACAAACAAACAAACAAACAAACAAACAAACAACAAACCAAACAAACAAAACACACACAAAACAAACAAAAAACAAACAAACAAACAAACAAAAACACAATAAACTTTGTCACTCCTACATGTCTAGAAAAGTCTTCTACAGCCCTCTAGTGTTGCTGAACTACAGACCTTTGTTAAAAATAAACCAAAGCCATGCTAACTTCTGCCCCATACCCAGAAGACAGCCTTTCTGGCTTCAGCACTGCTGCACATACAAGTTATTCAAACAGAAATCACAGCTCTGGCAGGAGTTACTCTGCTCTCACTTTCAGATCACAAGGAATATGGTACCAAATGCTCAGTAGCTAAGAAGTAGTTTTTTGTTTTTGTTTTTGTTTTCTAATAAAGGCATATTCACTGAAATAATTACTCTCCAAGGAAGAAATAAGAAAAACAGTTAATTTTCCATGTATTTATTTAAGTAGCTGACTGGAGAGTTTAATATGCCTGATTGTAGTCCTTCAGCAACTGTGATAGCTCGTTTTTCCTTTCTCTTCCTCCCTGCTTCTTTCACAGTGAGTTTCCATTGACAGAGCCTACGGCTATACTCTCAGAAATCATATAAAACCTGACAGTGCCAAAATTTTGACCGCAAAAAGGTGTTTTAAGGTGTTGCCTTTCAAAACTAATTTTAACAGACAACTGTGTTCAGCAATCCCACGATAGCAGCACACAGCACTCGGCTGCCCATGGGCTGCAGATGGAGCTGTTGACAAAACAGTTCATCTCACTGGAGGTGAGCTGGGATGGCATGGAGTGTTACAGGGAGTCAGCTCTCTGTCACAGCAGAAGTGACTTTTTTTATCATTATTGTTTTTATTAATATTGTTGTAATTGTTGTTATTTTTATGTATTTCTGCACAACTTAAGAGCATTGTGTGTTTCAAACACTCTAACCTTAGAAAACCCCAGATTAACAGTCAGGATGTCTTTACAGTAAGAACATAAAACCTCAGTGATAAATCTAGATAGATGGAGAAAAATAAAATAAAATAAAATCAGAAACTTTGTAATGAAGTAAGGAAATTACTCAACATCAGTAATTCTCTTTCTAACATTAACTCATATCTGAATAAAAATTGTTGGTCTCTACAGTAGGAAAACATGCTCCTATAAAAGTTTTATTTATCAGGTAAATGTTTGTGCATCAGAACACGTGAAATGTGCAAGCATCATTGTTAGGAGAGGAGTAACAGAATCAAATTCACACTGTGCTACTATGTATTGCCACTTATTACAGCTGCACACGTATCACTGTGCAGACGGGCAGTTGTAGCACAACAGTTTATTTTGCACTTGAAATTTCTGATAAATATTGCCTGGAGATCTCTGCAGGGAACTAACAGAATCCCAGCTGTTATATTTACTAGCAAGGAGGTTAATTCAACCTTCCCTTGGACAATTCAAATTAAAGCACTGGGTCATAATTATGCATCAGGCAAGAATGATGACACAGATGATCCTCATGTTCTCACATACTACTGAAAAGCTGCTTTGCAATTAGTGCTGCAAGCACGATACTGTATTGCTATATCTTCAAAACACCTCATACTTTAATTTAAACAAGTAAATACAAAATAAAATAAAAAAAATTACCTAACATGAATCAAAAGTTTGAATTCAAATTCACAGTTCTGGAAATTAATATGTTTTTTCTTATTTAACCAGTTAAATTACTGTAAATATGCAGTCAAATTTGATTCCCACTTACGTTTTCTTCAGTGTACATGAGAAAGTGTGTTAAAATTCCAGACACTACTACTTCATTAAAATATGCACTTGAATTTCATACTCATTCTGTTGCATAATTCAAATGGTGCAATGGCATGTCTGCTTCATGATTATTATTATTATTTTATTTTTTTTTTGAAATTACTGTTGGTAAATGATGCAAATTCTGCAAAATACTGTGCACAAATGTCATCTCCAAAAGCTGAAGTTATTCCTGTTTTGTTTTTTGTTTGTTTGTTTGTTTGTTTTTTTCTTTTTTTTTAAATTCATCCTGATTTTGGTTTTGCTCCCTTTGTGTAAAATCAATGCAAAATTTTGATTTCTGAATACTGTTAGAATTGAAAGGACGCTTAAACATTTTGGAGTGTAAAACACATCATTATGCTTTTGTTTCCATCTTCCATGAGTACACTGAGAGCATCCACTATGTTTATGCAAGGTTTAATTCCTTCATGCTGATAAAAAGTTTTGAATTCTTTATTGAAAGAACATGACATAAAGGAAGCATTTGGTAATACTGTGCTGCATTTCATAACTTTTATCCAGGACAAAAACTGGGAATTTAATGGTAGTTTAAAGATAATAAAACAAAACTTGTAGAGAACATAAAAAATGAAAAGTACCTAGAACTTACCTGTGCAGGATTTTACAAGGAAAGTTTAAAACAGGCAGAATTTTTTTGTTGTTTGTTTGTTTTGTTTGTATGTTTTTGTTCTGTTTTTATTCTAGAGCTATCCAAACTCATTGTGTCTCTACAAGATAAATCTGTTGTAGAGAGGAATTCAGGTGCTGACTTGTTTTCTGGTCCATGATGATCAACCTTTGGCCCACTTTAATTTAGCAGCAGGGTCTGAAATTCACCAGTATTCTGTGAATCCATGACTATCTTTGTGCATTGCACATGCTGAGAGCTGATGATAGAGTATCTAATTGTGGAGTTGTTTAAATATCACCCGGTACTGTAAAAACTAAAAAACAACCATGCTCACAATACAGTTATTATTTCTATGTTTCTTAAGTCTTATCACAACACTCCAACAATTTATAAGCTATCTCAGCTAAATTACTCTGTGGAATCTGATTAGCAACGATTCGTGTTTAAGGCTCAACAATGTCCATTTAATTGTGCAAAGAGGTTGTACGACATATATGGGTGAAATGAAATGGCACAGCATGGAGGAGCACCGTGAGTAAAAGCAGGTTAAGAAATTAGGCCAAACATAACTGCTCTAGTCATGAAATGTTTCAGCTGTACTGGCAAAACGAAAGAACTGTTAGGGGAAAAACAAACAAACAAACAAACAACAACAAAAAAAAAGAACAAAAAAAGCTCTTTCATAATAAACTTGCCACATGATTTGATATTCGTGTTGATGCAGAGGGAACAAAAATGAGAAGCTGAAGAAATTAAAGTCAGAACATGCAGTTTGAATCTAAATATTGGAGAAATTGCAGGTAATTTTCAATGGACTGTAATGTAAGTCACTAGAACAATATTTCTATAGTTAAACAGGATATTATCCAGATAGTCTTATTTTCAAATGTGAGTTGGGAAAAAAAAAAAATAAAATAAAATAAAATAAAATAAAATAAAATAAAAAAGTGCCATAAATGTCTACTCTCATTTCTAAATTCTTATATTTTTACTAATCTTCAGAAATGCCCAGTTTCAATGTGTATATACATGTATATGTGGCTGAAGTTGGTTCGAATGTGAAAATGGAAATGTAATGTTTTGTTTTAGTTGGAAAAACAAGCAAACAAAAAAAATTGGTTTGGGTCTATCAAAAGCACTTACTGGACTGTGGACAATATATGTGTATGGTGTGTGAAATCATAATTATTGGACAATTTATTTGAGGCAACAGTTTGTATATTTTTAATTCATTTTTGAAATTGGTCTGTTTTTCCTTTTATTTTATTAAAAATGGGATAATTTTGAATGTATAATGTGAATATATTCCCTAAGATATGTTAATTATAAAACTGCATTTTAAAATTAAAAAGCATACAGAAAATTTGAAATGATTATTGGCATTATTAGTGTGTATTGGCTATATTTGTTGTAAATTAATGAATATTGAAATAATTATTGATAAAGTTTCCTAATAATTACACTAAATATATTGTACGTCAAAGAAGCAGACATAACACTCTTTGCATATTCAGAACATGTTCAGACATATTTGAATGGAACAGGGTTTAAGATGAACATGTTCAAATAAGTAACTTGAGATGTGCATGACAACTATTAACCAATGCAGTCCAATAGCATCTGGGACAAGATCTGACAAAGTTCATTATTAAGACTCAAAAGGAATTAGGTGGCTGAGGAAGAAGCTGGTGTTCTCTGAGCCAAGAACTCAAACTCAGAGGATCTGAGAAACATCATCTATAGTGATCTCAAGCACCATTCACTGTGCCATACAGAGTAGTAGCAAGGATTTTCCCTCATTCTCTTTCCTTTATTTTTAGTAGTAACATACATAAAAGTATTTCAAAAAGAATCATACTCTGACTCACTTCTCTTTCTTACTTCATCCCACAGAAAGTGTTAAAAGAAAAAAAGAAAAAGCCACACACCAAAAAAATATATTTTCTCAATCAAAATCATATAAAATCCTATTAATTTTACTTATTCAAGCTCATGTTTATCTAGTCACTGTCAAGCGATATTTATATATGAATTTTAACCAACAAAAAGAACATTATTGCTGTTAAGCAATAGAGCAATTCAGTAAGTCAAGTCACTAAATACATGAGCAAATAAGTGAGACAGAAATGTTGGAAATGAGAGAAGAACCATTCAACTGTCTTAGGTGTTGGGAGGAAGGAAAAATTCTACAGTGTTAAAATATCTATTTACACAAATGTTATTTCCATTTCACATCTACCTATCATTCCCATGTTTACTGAAATAACAAAAGAAATCATTAAACAAAAAAGATTACAGATTTACAGATTTTCTAGCCAATCTAAACCTATCAATTTTAAACTCATATCAGCTATGGTAAAACCATGTATCAGATCCTTGTGTGCAATGGCTGTTTTATACAGTTTGACTGTATAATGAAAGAAACTAGTTGACATGCACTTACTGTATTAAGCCCTGGCACCTGCATTGCAGACACTAATCAAAGTGCTCCTTCAGAGGGGAGAAAGAATTGCCATTTGTAATGCAATAATTAGGATGGGTATAAGGGCCTGAAAAGTAAATCAATCTCATCTGCTCTCTAAATCTGACACCATTCTCTAGGCAGATTGTAAACATAATGAGACAGAAGTCTGCAAGAGGTCCCATAAAAGACCTATGTCTTTCTTTTTTTTTTTCTTTTCCTTTTTTTTTTTTTTTTTTCTCTCTCTCTCTTCATTCTTTATACTTGCAATGTTACTAAGAGCATAATTACAGACTATCCTACCCTAAGTCACTGGTATAAAGGCAGCTATTTCTAAGAAGCTCATCAAAAATTAGTTGGCAGAACAGACGGGCTATATAACACAGCGGCAGGCTGACTATTTGCTCAACTGGATGAAGATTATTTTAACCTATTCCCTACTAAAATTACCATGATAATGTCTTACAGGGATGAATAATAAGTTCTTATAGCACCACAATAAAATAATTTTGGTGATTTTTTTTAATTCTATGCTCTTGCTGGGCAGAAGAAGAACAATATCACTGAAATCGATGTTATTATTAAATTATCAATTTTGTGAGAATAGAATCACATTCAGTGTGATCATTGAGACTTCTAAAAAGAAAACTAGTAACATAATAGCAACATTGGTGGTAAAATTTTAAAACAGAATTCCTTTTTTCTTGTACAGACCTTTAAATTTAAGAGTAAGATCAGATTTAATGGCTGAAAACAGCCAGTCAATTTTCTTTGGCAAGACAGTTGCATCATAGCTGATACTTTCTTTAATACCAAATATTTAGGACACTTTGTTATAAAGTCTCTTATATACTTAACTACATCAAATTAGATTCAAAATATTAGATTAAAATAGAAACATCAGAAAAAAATAAGAGTAAAAACAACCTATGCGGCAAGTGATGAAATGTAATATGGAAACGCTTGTGTAATCCATCAAAATGTCTGGGATGGTCTTCTTTCTTTCACAGTCAAATATACACTACTCATTGTTTGCCACCATTACCATAATTTAACTTAATCCCTACTATCTGCTTCTTGTAAACATGTAGACTGGCTATACAGTATTACCTTTGATAGTATCAGGCTGGATGCTTTGTACTAAATTTGTAAGGCACTTAGAGGCTTGTCAGGTTTGTTCTGTCTGATCTTTCCTGGGTCTGACGTTTTCCATACTTGGTCTAGCTATGTCAGGTTTCACTAGTTGACCAGGTGGCAATGGCCAGTTTAAATAATTTTTTTTTAATAGTGAAGTAGAACCATACTTTTGCATAGATAGTGGTAACCAGAAATTATCCTATGTGAAATGGGAGATTTATGACTAATATAACAGTGTAAAGAATTATTGACACTTTACGACAGCAGAAGCTCTGAGAAGTGGGGACACATCATGTGGCTCAGAGGAGTATAGGTGTGATACAGAGCATAGGCTAGCACTACAGACCCCCCAGCTATGAAAAGCTTATCCATAGACAGTCATGCAAGTTCAAGTTTGGAATAAAGGTGCATTCAGTTATACTAGAAAGAAATTCTTGGCTTACTGACTTATCCTTACTCCTTGTCCATAAACTACATTTTGAGTGACCTATTTTGGATGACATGCTGGAGAGGAGCTCTGCAGATTGGGACCTGGGTGTCCTGGTGGATGACAGATTGGCCATGCACCAGCAGTGTGCCCTCGTGGCCAAAAAAACGTGGCCAGCAGGTCGAGGGAGGTGATTCTCCCCCTCTGCTCTGCCCTGGTAAGGCCTCATCTGGAGTACTGTGTCCAGTTCTGGGTTCCCCAGAACAAAAAAGACAGGGATATCTTGAAAAGAGTCCAGCAGATGGCCACAAAGATGGTGAAAGGCTTCGAGCATCTCCCCTATGAAAAAAGGCTATGTGAACTGGGTCTGTTTAGCCTTAAGAGAAGAAGACTGAGAGGGGACCTGATCCAGGTCTATAAATATCTGAGTTGTGAGGAGCAAAGTGGGGAAGCCAGACTCTTTTCAGCAGTGTGTGGAGACAGGACAAGGAAACGGACGGAAACTGGAGCATAGGAAGTTCTGCATGAATGTGCCAAGAACTTCTTTATGGTGAGGGTGATGGAGCACTGGAACAGGCTGCCCAGGGGAATTGTGGCATCTCCTTTTCTGGAGATATTCAAGACTCGCCTGGACACCTAACTGTGTGACCTTGTTTAGGGAACCTGCTTTGGCAGGAGGGTTGGACTTGATGGTTTCTGGAGGTTCCTTCCAACCCCTACGATTCTGTGATTCTGCGGGTTCAGTGATGTAGAAGGTGTCAATACCTGTTCTGAGTTTATCACTGGATAAACTGTGTGCCCACTAATTTGATGGTCCAACTCCTAATGCAAATTCTAATCTTCAATTAATTGGCATGCTTTCTAGTTATTTTGTTTTTCAACTACACATCTTCCAAATAGCTGTAAAATTCAGGATAATCAATGTGATCATTCAAGAATATCTAATAGCTACTACATTTCCTAGAGGCAAATTTCTCATATTTCATACCTCCATTATCTCAAGATTTTGGTGGAATTCATCTCACTTCAGATGTCAAGAAGGCATGTTTCAGTGGGAGCTTGCTAACTTTTCCTCTTTTGCAGCAATGTCCAGAGCTTTTTTTTTTTTTAAAAAAAAAAAGTTTATTTGTGCTGAGGATGCATAAAACTTACATATGCCTATCAGTATCTCAGTGTTTGAATCCTGTAGTTCAAAGATCATTTTCAGAACAAACTCTTGCTCTGTTTCTGTTTCTTTAACAGTATTATATCTTCAAATTCTGTACTGTTTTTTTTTTTTTTTTTTATTTGGAAACTCTGATTGCCCTGCAAACTGCAAACCAGCTACTCCTGAAATGGTTGTGCAGCACATGACAGCTATTAACAGCACACAGAAGCAGTATACAATCAGTCAATATGACAGGAAAAATTGAATTGTAAACCGACTGCAGTCTGAAACCTAAATAAATGGAGTTTGGCTGGGACAGCACAGATTCAATGCTGTAAGGAAACAGATTTGACTATATTAAATCAAGTTTTTAGAACTATGTTTCATGGAAAAGGAGACTAAGTTTCTCAGTTCCAAAGCTTTTAATGAATGTTTGATATTGGTTTATCTAAAAGAGTAATACATGCTCTTATATTATTTACAACATTTATCAAAACTCTCTGACTTAATTACATTAAGCAGTAGCAGTTTTGTCAGCATTTATTAACAGGCCAAGATGGAGATAATATAGGGCTTCTGATGGAAGAGAGTTACTTTTTTTTTAATAGAGTTTTTAAATGGACATTATTTAATATTTTGCAGCATCAAAATTAAATTTTAAATTATTTATGATGCATTTCTCAGTTTTTAATATTTTGATCATATAATCATTTGAGTTGGAAAGGGCCTTTAAAGGTCATCTAGTTCAACTCCCCTGAAATGAACAGGGACATCTACACCTAGATCAGGTTGCTCAGAGCCTGCTCCAGCCTGACCTTGAATGTTTTCAGGGACATGGCTTCTACTACCTCTCTGGGCACTGTTCCACCACCTCACCATGCTTACAGTAAAAAAACAAACAAACAAAAAAACTTTTCTCCTCATGTCCAAGCTACATCTCCCCTCATTCAGCCTGAAAGCATTTTCTGTTCACCCTATCACTGCAGAACCTGCTAAAGAGTCTGTCTGTCCCCTTTTAAGCAACTGATTGCATCTACCTGGACTTCTGCAAGCCCTTTGACATGTTCCCCCACCATACCCTTATTTTGAAATTGGATGTGGATTTGAAGACTGTACTATTTGGTAGATAAGGAATTGGTTCTAAGGTCACAGCAAGAGGGTTGTGGTCAACGTCTCTATGTCCAGGTGAAAGCTGGTAATGAGCAATGTGTTTTTAATCTGATTTTGTCCTTAACTGCAAGATAGAGAAAGTTCAGACAGATTTAAGAAACAAGATCAACTGCATATATTTTCATGACTCAAAAAATAAAGTTGCAGATCTTTCTGACAATTCCAATTCAGCATCATCTTTTTATTTTATTTTTTCTTTTTTATTTTTTCCCTGCATATAATTCAAGTGAGGACTGATGTTACAAAAGCTGACTAAAACCATTAATGAGATATGTCCATTTTAATTGTTTTGGACTAGACTAGCAATTTCCCATGTAGCTTGAAGGGCTTTGGGAGTATCACTTGGAGGCCAAATTCTGTCTCTTAACTGAAAAGTGTTAATGTAGAGTAACTCCTTTGACAGTAGCTCAGTAATCCATAATTTAAATTTATGTAACTAACCACAGACATGATGTTGACAATTCCTTTTGATTGAGTAGAATAAATAAATAAATAAATAGATTGCTCTAGCTACTGCTGTACAAGTCCAGTTCAGAAATGGGCCTTGTTTTATGCAGCAAAATATTTGTATTTTGTTTGCTTATTTCTTTTCCAGTTGTAAACGTGTCCCTAAGGAAATTCAGCCCATATAAACACGACCTTGAATATATATATATTATTATATATATTATTATATATTATTATTTTAATTATTTTTATTTTGCTGTCACTATTTGAACAGCAGGTCTTGGTTGTTCACAAAACAAGTGGCTCTGTGGTTAGTTCAAGAAACTGTAAATAGACTGTTTTGAATAGCATTTTTAGGTCTGAAAAAGGTATCTTGTACTATCTTATTCCTACTGACTATTACTGGTGTCACTGATGTCTCCCTTGTGATTCCTAAAGAAACCAACCTAATTCAAAGGGAGTGGCAATCCAGGAAACACTGTAATGTGCTGGAAAGACTGTATTAGCTAAACGTTGGTGAGAATTGGCAGAGAAAGTTCATGAACTACATTTATGTATAACATAGCTTAACTCCAAAGAGTAAGAGAGAAAGAAAATATATTAGGACAAGAACTGTGTGCCATGAAATGCACATTCTCAGCAGATAAAGACAGTTGTGCAGATACGTCCCAAATATACCTGATGACTGGCACAACAACACAGTATGGTAAAATGATAAGAGGAATCAAGATGTCCGGAGTTTTATATCAGCAATCCCTTTGTTCCTTCTGTATTTACTCTGTGGCAGCAGGCGAAGAGCAGAAAAAGTACTACAGCCCTGGTATATTACCTGTCTAAGCAGCATGGATTATCACTAACTTGTTGAAGCTACAGAACTTCATGAAATTTGTCACCTTGAAGATGAATCCCTCACTTTTACCTTCTAATATGTTCCCCATGCTCTGTTCTAGGTTTCAGTAAATTGTTTTGTCAGATTCATTGTTTTTAACTGAAAAAGTAAAGTAGGCATCAAAGCAAAATCTGACCTTCAACAGAAATTTAATTAAAGGACAGGCAGCTAATAAATTTAAAGACCTCCTGATAGTAAATTAACCCCTGACTCACCCATCTGATTATCAGTTTGGCTTAGATACTTCTTAATTTTCTCCACAGTTGTGAAAAATAAATGGCCATCACTTTTCCCACACAGACTTTGCTTCAGTCTGAGAATACAATAGGAAGACTATGGGTCCACTTAGTAAACAGTAATAATAAACACAATTTAATTACTTCAATTAGATCATCTGCAGGGAATCACATTACACAACCTATAGCGATGAGTTGGCTCTTTGTGAAACAATTTGGAAACTACACAAGGATGAGTAACCATTGAGAGCTAGACGACAAACAGAAGTTGCTCTCTATAGATGGTTTTCTCCGTTATTCTCTGTGCTCATCTGTGGAGAAGCATTATTCTTCAAATCATCCAAATACAAATGCCTAGCCAAGGCAAGGTATGCAGATATCTCTAAAGGCTGTGTACTGAACATCTCTGAAAAACACAGTAATGTTAAGGCTGAAATGTAGTCCCATCATACTGAATGTGCCACAAGAGGAGGTAATTAGTATTTTGACACTGGCTGTGCTCAGCATACATTCCTTGCCCTTTTTAAATTGTGTTCTCCTTATCTTTTTTCCAGGGATGTTTATTTGGCAGAGCAAGGGAGTCAAACATTATAAGCACAGAAAACCAAAGAGTTTCAATATTCACAGAAAGCAAATAGAAAAAAAAAAAATAACGGTCAAATATTTAAACTATTTCAAACTTTATTTGGTCAGTTATGCATTATATTTTTAAGTCCCTATATTGACAATGAAGCTTCAAAAGCTGAGAAAGAAAAGAGCAGTCAGAACTTCTTGTGCAAAAATTTATACATGTGGGTAGACACATATGAACTTAATGTACACTCTCTTTGTATTTATCAAAGAATATACCAACAAACAGAAACAGAGTATCTAAAACTGTATGTAAGAACTGCAAATACCCTAGGGAAAACAAACTAATTTAGCATTATGCTCTGAGCACCACATCCAAGTGGAAAGGATGCAGTCTCTTGAGAACAGAAAACTCTGCCTTACAGCTAAAACTCTGACATCTGCCTGCTGTAGTGAGACCACACAGGACTCCACATGCTTCAGTGAAACTAAGCTTGTAGATGAAAGCTTGCCCCCCAACTAAATTTATGGTGGTTGGGTTGAAAAGTCAATTATAATTCCACAAAAGGACAAAGTCGAAGCAAGACCATCACAACTTAAGAGGTCACAGTACATTTTGGAAAATGATAAAAAATGAGACTGAATATTTTAAGAAAATCCCTAGGGCTTTTTTAATTTTGCCGTAAGCCTGGATGAGCTGGTTGATTATAGCGTTTGACAACTTATATACCATTTTAGGAAAAGAAGGCTTATTCTGAAGTAACAGATTGGTGACAAAAACCTTCTAAGAAATTCTAGTTGTAAATGATACATCTGCTCTTTAACTGTTCCACAGTCACAATCTTTTAAAATATAAAATAGCTTTGGGTCTTTCTCTTCTGCCATTTTTTGCTAAATAGGACCCTAACTAGATGTCACATTCACTGTACTTCCCTGACAAGCAAAAGCTGCAACGAAACAAAAATCCCATTACTTTCCTAAGGAATATTTAATGAAGCAGGAAAATACCAGAAAGCATCCTTCTGATAATGTGTCCTTTTTACCACTGTCTGGAACAAAAGGATGCTACAAAACTTAAAATTTGTCCACTTGAAAAAGATTCTTCCCAACCGGTAAGCATAATCTTTTCATTTATCAGTGAGAAAGGAAATAGGCCATATGAAAGAACCTCTGCACTCAATCCTCAGATAGATTTACTTAAATAGCCTAAATTATTTGCTAACTCTCCAGAGGCTTGAAGAAAAGTTGAAAAAAAGTTTTAGTTTGGTTAGTTTGGCTGCAAGGAAGGTTTCTGATCATTTCCAAATGATGACTGACATCCCAAAGAAATATAGAAAGTTGAAAAATTTCCTCAGAGAAGGAAAAGTAAAATAAAAACATAGGCTGTTTTTGTTGTTCTTGTTTTGTTGTTGTTGTTTTTCTTTTAGTCAGACAGATGTTAAAAACAACAGATAATGCTGCTAAGACTAACAACACTCTTAGTGTTCCAAATGGGGAAGAGTTTTATCTACTCTATGAGCAGTGTTACTAATATAAATCTTTTTCTACTCCAGACAAGCTTTCATTCCCTCTATCATACCATACTACTTAGTTAGAACAATTCAGTGTTACATCTATTAAATGATGACAGAATTTCTGCAGGAATGTACAGTTCACATTTCACACACACACATGAAAAAAGATTATTCATGTTAATTCATGATGCAACTAGATTGAATTCAATGTCCTTTCTGAATGTTCATTTTCTGGGGTGTTTGATGGGAAAGTAGAATGCAACAAACATAAAAAATACTCCTTCCAACAGCTGTGATTTTTCTGTATTGCCTACATTTTTTAAATTCAGAGCCAATTAAGGTATCATGTTTCTTCGTTTCAGAATTTTATTCTCCAGATTTGTTTCTACTGCCAAGAATATTCGGGAGGGAATTTTTTAATAAGAAGTGTACTAGAACATATAGAAGACATACATCAGACCCTCCACAGATCAGCCAAAAACGCAAACCTAAGACATAATAGTTCATACTACTTGGTGTATTTTATTAAAACAATAAAAAATTTATTGTACAGCAGCACAAAGGTTTTGGGTTTTGTTTTTTCCTTGTTTATTTCACAGAACTGTTTTCAAATTAAGGTTTAAAAAAAAGTTTAAAAAAAAATAATCATTGTTGAACATTTTTATTTTATTTTAGTTAGACTAATTGTATTCTTTGCCATGTAGAAAATTACACTTTACATGCCTTTATCATTCCCTTCACTTTTAAAAATGTCATAAAACTTCATCCATTGCTTGTCTGTGTCCTTTTCAACATCATATGAGACTGAAGTCAGTAAAATTCATATATTTAATAGGTTATACACACTACAAACTATTACTAAGAAAGGAAAAGCTTTCCAAAAAAAGCACTGAACATGAAAGAATGTGTAAGTAGGTTAGCTAGGGATCCTTGGAATTAGAAATATCACCAAATTCATATTCAAAACCTATTGGGGTGAGAGGAATTTCCATTCTCCTCTAAGAAAACAAAACAAAACAAAACACCGCAAAAACATCTCAAGTCTAATTTACAGAAAATAAACAAATAAGTGTTTATAGGAAAGACTTTGGCAACTGTTCAGAAATCTTGTATGGTGTTGATTCTTTGTTTTGGTTTGGTTTGGTTGGGTGGAGGGAGGAGGGGGAAAGGAAGGCATCAGTATTATTTGTTAAAATCTAACATTGCAGTGGCTTTGTGCAGACCTACAGCAGCATGCTGTACCTGCCACAGACTGTTTACAGTACACATACAGGTCCGTGACATTTGCTGAGCATTTACACAAAGGAATAATGGAGCATAAGGTTAGGTGCTGTCATGCTGAGACCACTGCCCATCATGCTGACCAGTACTGTCTCATGGTTCCTTTGTGATCCCCTATCGCCTGGACATATTTATTATCTCTCATCTTAGACTGTGCAGAGACATTTTAAATGAGTCACAGTAGCAGATGTTCCTTATTAATACCTCTTAAGTTGTGAAAGATGATAGAAACGCTTTTCCTGATAGGAGAAAACAGAAGGTGGGACAGTAAAGGTCCTGTGAGGAAAGGTATGATAGCAATTTGGAAGATAAATATGCCTTGGTGCCACTGGAATTAAAAATGTAAGTATACCCCAAGGAAAGGACAACTTTGGGTGATAATAGATAGATATACCCTCTGTCAAAAATAGGGCATAGATTTATGGATTTGCAACATTTTACACTGTACTCAGATAACAAAAATTACATATGATCTTATTATAATAAAAGAGGAAATTATTAAAAACAAAGTGAAATATATGAGCAACAGCAATTTCCAGTTGATAACTTAGCTGGAATAAAATAAATCTAAATGCTGATATTTAACAACAAAAAGTAATTCTACAGCAGTGGTGTTGAAAAATACTTTCCAAGAAGGCAAATTGGCCACGTACTTTCCAAGGCAAGCTTATACTCCAATAACAAAAACAAAATGTTCTCTTTTCTATTCTGGTTTACTGTGACTGTAGCTCAGTAATATCCTCAGTAGTATCAGTTCATCATTCCTTTATTAAAAGAAAGTTCAGAGAAAAGCAACAGAAAAACCAGTAGAAGAGGTGTTTATAGACTAAACAGAACATAAAAACACTAAAACAAAAGGACTACAGAAATTATTATGGGAGTACAACCTACAATTTAAGTACAAATAACAAGTTAAAAATATATTTAAAAAATCATACTAGGAAACTAATCACTGTCATTGGTTTTGTTCTTTTTTCAGGAACAATCTTGCAAGGAAAGTGTAAGAACATACCTACTTGTAACAAAACATGAGAATACATGCAAAAAAAAAAGTGACAGTAGAAGGTAGTGTGGGGGCACTTTTTTCATTTACAAATTCTTACATTTTTTTTTCCATTTACAAATTCTTATTTTTTGATCGTCCGTGACACTGTGCAGTATTAAACATATATATACAACACTAAACAAACAATAACAACTAACATAAAAAACAAACAAACAAACAAACAACAACAAGAACAACAACAACAACAACAACAAAAAACAGCAACCCACCCGACTTAACTTACAGTTTTCTATACAGGTCTCTAAATAAACAAGCAAACAAACAAATAAGACATTCTTACTCTTGAGTTAGAGTTCTTTGTGTTATAGTTTGTGTTATGATACATTAAAATAGGGAGGTTTAAGGTATTTGGAATGCTTTTATCTTCCAGGGAGGAAGTAGGCCCACACATAATTTCAACTTTTATAAAAATTTTAGAACAAGAAGTAAAAAATTAAAATTAATCTATCTGCAGTGGAAAAATAATAAACTGGACATAAATGTAAAAATCAAAACAGTAATCAATTTTCATCGGAAGAATAATATTTTACTTGCTATTTGTTTAAAAATCTTTAGAGCTCTCTTATGTGCACTTCTGGTTTAAAATATCTAAAGTTATTACAGAAAGTTGACTGCAATATTTGTTGTTATTGATTATTTCAGGAGTTGCAATAGGCACTTAAGCTCCGTGAACAGTTAGGTATGTGTGAGATTTGATCCAAACTAGCAAAGCAACAGTTCTATTTTATCTTTATACCTGTTTCTTAGGTCCCAGTTTTCATGATCCCTTTCCAGCTCATGAAACAGCTATTTTTGTTTTCATTATAATCTCCTTCATGGGTTACAGAACACGAGTGATGGTAAAAATCCTCATTCGTGAATTGGAATTTTATTGTTTAACCAATTATAGATCTGAAGTATTAAACCAGGAATAAAACCTGAGCTGTCCTAAATGGAAATTCAGAAGTAATTTTAACTTCAGTCTAATTTGGTCCTGCTTAGTTCTCAGTCTTACTCATCGTTTGTTTCTATTCCATGTTCATCTTCAAAAAGCAATTGCTGTGGTTTTAGATTATTAGTAAAGTAATTCAGAAAAAATGTTATCATTTTGATTAGCTATAATAAATGCTGTTTTGTTTCAGTCTATAAGCTATTTTTGATCTGGGGTTCAGATCCCAGTAACTGTCTAAGATGGCATGCAGATTAGAAAAAAAAATATTTGGCCTCTGCTCACCCTTAGTTTAAATTAATATATTTTGTTTGTTTTTCAGTGTAGAAAGCATTTGTTTGTCTCCTTCTGAGTTCAGTACCTCTTTTGCTTTAAATCACTACTCGAGTAGATCTGCCAAATAGTATTTACTTGACAAATCAGTCATACATTCTACAGAACTGGGAAAAATGTACATGTACTATCCCTTACTCTCCTCCAAACATACTGCATTTTCCTGGGCTGCTGTGAGTTAACCTATGCATTTCCTGACCTTTAGTCACTTAGGTCTTATGTTCAGATTTTATGCAATGAAACCCAAGATTAATTTATTTTTCACAATCTAAGCAATGGTAACACTGTATATATAACCAAACAGAAATGGGAATAAAACTCCATTTGTAATATTTCCAACTGAAGTATGATTCAGTTTTCCAAAGTCTGTTGATTTTATTTTTATGAATGTGTTGTGTCTTCCCTTATTATAATGTCCACAAGTGTGCTACTAGCTCGTTTCCTGTCATTTAGCTTAAACTAAGAGGTTTATCAGAGTGGTGTTGACTCCACACTAATTATTATTAACCTTTAAGTAAAGTGGTTTTAGAGACACAGCTCTCAAGCTCATTTCCTTGAGATAACTCAAATATTGTTACTTTCACTGTTATACATACAGTAGGAGATGGTTAGGGGAAAGGAAAGAATTATAGTTCATTCTACTCTTGTTATTAGTAGCAGAGGCCAAAAAACACTGGAATAGGAAACAGCTACATGGAGCCTCTAAAAATACCCAAGTTGATCTTAGTAGGTTTTCTGGATGATCCATAATGATAGGTAGGTGTCTTGATAAGTCAGTTCACTTCCTGGTCACACTCTGACCACTGAAATATGGAACCCCTGTTCTTGTATGTTTCTCAGAGAACTGCCTCACATTAAGTGATATGGACTTGGGCACCGTGTGTCCTCCTTCTGTTCTGTTAGTGGACAAGATCACATCTTCTTAAAACCATGAACATTCATGGATTCCTTACTTAGCCATTGTATTTACATAATAGAGAATAAAATAGCTGTTTGCAAGAAGTAAAATCATCTTACAGAAAATTCTATGCACGTTATATAAGTCAATCACTGCTGCTTGTATACCAAGGGATTTTTTTTTTAATTTTTATTTTTTCAATATTAATGGAAGAGAGTGCTTTTCATCTTGTTTCTGAAGTTCAAGTATAATTTTAGAAAGGTTAGGTAGCATAGGTAAAATGCCTTGATTGTTTTCTGTGTCTTACTCTATTGTTTATTCAATCCATCTGGCTGTCCATCTGAAATTACTTGCACAAACTTTGAAGAAAAAAAAAAATCACAAAAGTAGGCGAATAATCTGCATTTAAATACAACTTGTCCTTTGCAAGGACTGTATCTGGTCACTGCCTCAGTTGCGTAGCCTTGCAATGTAGAGATATTTTAAGATTTAGACAAAGGTTTCCTATACCAACAGTGATTAAGTCCTTTCTAAGATATTACCAGCAGTGATGTTAATAGCAGGTCTAATCACATTATTAACTGTATTGTAGTCTTGACCAAATCAGTTTGGAAAGGACTTGTGCTATTAAGATGTACATAAGATAAATGTTAGTTGCACACAAGTCAACTGCCTTAAAATATAAGATTATGCTAGCCTTGCTCTCAGAAGCACAGGAAAAGGTTGAGGTTTCTTTTGTCTTTAAGATGCATGGCAGAAAGAGGCTTCTTCTCTGACTATTGCATACATAAATAGCTGTTTAATAGCACAAAGTGCAAAACAGACAAACATTCTCCTTGCAATACACTAATAAAACCCCATACATTGTTCAAACTATTATCTTTCTGAAAAAGGCAATAGCTAAGAGGGCTGCAATTAATTTTCAAGCCCCAGTCAGGTTAACAAATGTAAATTATGCAATTTTCCCTATTTATACAGTCACAGAACTTTGGCTACTTTCCTTCCCCTCTCCCTCCCCCCCCTCCCCTGCCCTGTTCTCTGTCTCTGTTCCTCCCTCTATCTCCTTTCTCTCAGTTTTTGGGGTCATAATTACTTTAAAATAGACATAGGCTCTAGAATTTCCTAAAAATATCATTGAGCAAATACGGCTGTCAGTCTATACTCTGTTCTATTCAACAGAACAGCCACAAAACTTGCAATTACAAATACTCATTTACTATTACAGAAATTGTAATTATTTCGAAAATTCCTTTATCAATGAAGGGCAAAATGGCCTACAGGGATCCAGGACATTCATTCATTGTATAGAAATAACTATCTAAAATAGAAACATCAACAACAAAACAAAACAAAAAAAAGAACCTGAAAACAACCAGATGATTGTCAAACCTGAAGGTACTTTACAATGTTCTCTCTCATCTAAATACACATCTACTTGGTGAAAGGTAATTTGTTCACCTGAGAACCCAAGAGAATTCTAAATTCATAGTGCACATACATTAGAAAATATACACTGCTTTTCCTCCACATCATTCTAAAAACTTTGTTCATGCCAGTGTGGGTCCATTGTTATTTCAGGTAATTGAACACACACACACACACACACACACACACACACACACTAAAATAAATAAATAAAAATAAAAAATCCAGGAGTTTTAAGTATTTTACTTTAAGGTCACTGTTTTCACAAATCAGCTGCATCAGAACTGTACATAGTAGAATCAAGATGAGTCCTGAGTGTCCAAAAGCTTTTTATCTACTTATTTTTACTAACTACAGGAGGTAGCCTAATATCAACTACAAATCTTAAGATATACTTTTTTTGCCCTCAATTAATAGTTAGCATGTGTCTCAAGATTTTCTTCATGATTGTGTTTTCTAAGGTCTTCCTCAATGAAAACTCTGAATATTTTCTGTAGTGGCATATGTTTTTATCATGACAGGATTCAAAGATATATGTGAGAAAGCCGCTAGAAACCATTATTTATGATTTTAATATGAAAAACTGATATAAAAAATCTGAAGAGGCTTCTGTGATCAAATGAATCAGAGAACAGATATTCTCAATTTATGTATATGATTTCAAAAAATACCAAGTACAAATAAACAACCAATCAAAAGCAAAAACAAAACCAAAGCCAACAAACCAACAACCAAAAAAAAAAAAAAAACATTCACAAAATCATTCAGTTCATTTACAGAAGAAAGGAAAATACCTTTGAAATTCTAAGCATGGTGGAGAACTTCTTACAGATGGAATAGGAAAAAAAGTAAAAATGCTTAACGCTCCCTCCAGTAGGCATTATTAAACACTGTTAGTCCTGCAACCTGACTGTAAAATAATGCTGAATTCTTATGAATGGTACTTGAAAAATATCTTAAGTATGAGATATACGCAGTAGAATGTGTCAGTATTAAGGCAAAGAAAGCATTTTAGCTTTATTCATCTAATATTAATCACCTAAGTCTTATCTTCTTATAGAGGTTCCCTCTTTATCCAGTACAAAAACTTCTTCCAAAAATTCTCTCCACTGTCAGACACCTATTTTTTTTTCAGAGTATTGATGGATGTTTCTTTCCACTGACCGTGTGAGTAGCTAAATGTCCAGTTTACAATTTAGGAACAGTTCTTAGACAAAAGATTTGATTGAAGCAATTCCTTCTCAGGCTAATCAGAGGCAATGAATTTCTACAAAATAATATATTCTCTTTGCCCAAGGGAAGCTAAGGCAAAGGTCAGCTTTGTAATGTTTAGTGTTTTGTGAATTTTATTTTTTGCTTTGCTTTTGTTTTCTTTGCTTTAACTACGTACTTTTTATCTTAAATAACTTTTGATTTAGGCTGAGAGGGGACTTGATCCAGGTTTATAAATGCCTGAGGTGTGGGAGCCATAGTGGCGAGGCTGGTCTCTTTTCAGTAGTGAGTGGGGACAGGACTAGGGGTAATGGGCTGAAACTTCAGCATAGGAAGTTCCACACGAATGTGCACAAGAACTTCTTTACAGTCAGGGTCACAGAGCACTGGAACAGAATGCTCAGGGAGGTGGTGGAGTCTCCTTCTCTGGAGATATTCAAGACCCGCCTGGACACCTACCTGTGCGTCATGGTGTAGGGAGCCTGCTTTGGCTGGGAGGGTTGGACTCAGTGATCTCTAGAGGTTCCTTCCAACCCCTACAATTCTGTGATTCTGTGATTTAAATCCCATCGTAAAACTAGTATCACAGCCCTACAGAGTCGGGAGGAAGCAACAACACAAAAACAGAGAAAACACCAACACCATTTGGAAGGTTTACTAAGATTTTAAAAGCCAATCTTTGTAGAAAATTGCTAGCCTACAGGCAGCAGCTCTAAAATAAGATGTTTCGTAGTATATCTTATTGTACTTTTATCTCTTTGACTTAGACCTTTTGAAGGTATCTTCTGGTTAATGGGTAGCTGCTTAGATAGTGGCTTAGACTCATTTATTACTTCAGCCAGGTTACCTCCAGAGGGAATGTCTTTCTACCAGAGACTGGCATAAGTGGTAAAATGGTGACATCTGTTCATTTCTTCTTTTGTAGGAACAAAACTATTTTAAAATGTAAAATGTAAATAGGAACACTGAGCTTCTAAATCAGAACTCAAACAAAAAAGATCTCCCACTTAACAGACTAGAGAATATTATGTCATTTCATAGCAGTATAATGTAATTTCACAGTTCAACAAAGCAGTGAGGAACTATGGTGAAAATGTGACAATTAGCAATAAAACACCAGGGTGTTTAGTTATAGTGTAAAGCATCCTAACAAAATTTTCACCTTATATCTTTGACCACCCAGGAAGTAGCTTTAATTAATACAAATTGAAGCTCCATGTAAAGTTGCATGTACTGAGAAGAAAACTATATATTTTGGAAAAGATACAGCATTGAGAAAAATTAAATTTCCTGCTCCTTACTGCTGATTTCTGTCCTGCAATGGTATTAAAAAATAAATAAATAAATAAAATAATAATTAAAAAAAAAATAAAAAAAAGAAACATCAGCTTAGAAAAACCTTAATTAGAATGAATTTACATTGCTAATACATTTATTTATGTATTAAATTCCACCACATGTCAGTCATTTTGCTTATTAAGAAGTAGCTCTATATAGTAGGGAACCATATGAAAGGCTTGATCCTCTGTGGTGTTCTACCTTGAGTGATCATGCAAAAGCAGTGCAAATCACAGCAAAATCAGATGATCGACTCAAATAAGACAGCAATCAAACAAGACAGCAACTATCATCACAGTTCCCTTGAAGCCAATACCACTGTGACAATCAATATGAGCAAATCTGCTCCTGAGACCACTTCAGTCACTTTGCACAAATGCACACAACTTTGCAGAGCACAGAGGAATCTGATGTCAAACAGTGATTGTGACTGGCAGTATGAGAAACACGTGGAAATGCTGCTAAGTTAGAGCACTTCAACACGTATGACTACAGGGTGATGCTCCAAAAGGAGGAACTGATATTTATTCATATATATTTAATTACTGTTTACTAGGGTGGATTGTGATAAGACAAGGGGGAATAGTTTTAAACTGAGACAGGGGAGGTTTAGGTTAGGTATTAGGATGAACATTTTTCACCCAGAGGTTGGTGATACTCTCGAACAGGTTGCCCAAGGAGACTATGGATGCCCCATCCCTAGATGCACGCAAGGCCAGCCTGGGTGTAGCTCTGGGAAGCCTTGTTTGGTAATTGGCAATCCTGCACATAGCAGATGTATGTGCATGATAATCACTGGATGATGTTCCTTCTCAACCCAGGCCACTCTATGACTCCGTGATATTGTATCAAGTGCTAATAACAAAATTTGCCTATCATAGTACAGTATATTTCTATGATTTTCAGCTTTATTCTATCTTTGTGAGTTACCACAGGATGAAGGAGAAGAGTTTAGTTTCGTCCTGATTTATTTATTTATTTGTTTGTTTGTTTTAATTTGCATTTCTTTAATGCAAAACTGCAAGTTTCCAGTGAAACAATGAATTTCTGATTGGTTGCTTCCCTTCAGAAGTCTCTGGATTGTGTATAAAATAAATCAAAATTTTAATTTAAAACAGATGATACTGAAATATAGTTCATTTATGATACAGGTCTTTTGACAGCAAGAGATTATATATGTCTTTTCAAAAGAAAGAAAAAAGGATGAGACCCTTAGCATTTATTTACTTTTCAAACTGATGTGTAAATAATTTAGTGGTGAAAAGACTTCATTCCACATCATATTTGAATAACGTGAAATTTTACAGTCTGTTCCTAAGTAAACTGATTGTTAAGTGTGCATTATGCTAAGGAAGGTCTTTTACATATTTTATATGACATATCTTCTTTTTTTTTTTTTTCCCCATTTGTGTTTTCTCTTATATTGTGAAAGCTATTACCACTTAAAATCATTGTGGTTTATCTGTCTCCCCCTTCCTCCCTTTCTTTTTCTTGATAATCAGAAAAATATCCTTTCCCTTTTTGGTCTTCCTGAGACATCACCAAGTAATTTAGTCATAAATAAATTATTGTAAAATAAACAAATATAATAAACACAGCTATAGATGGTGTCTGGATCAATATGAGAATTATAGTTTGCTTTCACGGTCTTTTTAACTCAAAGGAAACCTTTGCCAGTCATACAAAAAATCATTGAGCATCTACTCCACCAACACACTCTCATTAAGAAATTGTCACATGATATGATGAGAAGACTGTTCTCAGAACTTCAAAGGGAAACTGAACAGCATCGTTCTGTCTTGCTCATACATCTTAAGACAAAGTTTTTCACTTTAAAACATAATGAGGCTTTAAATATTATACAATTAAGATGCAAGGGAGAAAATACAATGGAAGAGAAGTTCTGTATATACTTCTTGATTAGAAAAGTTAATATTTATTTATTTATTTATTTGAAGTGTTTTGAACATTATTTGCCAGTGACTCAAACCACCTACTCTTTTCTAAGGCATTTTTGATAGCATATTCTCCTAAAACAATTGTGAAAAAAAACTTCTCATATATCTAGCAACAGAAACCTCAGTGCTATCTATTAGTTAGTTCTTTATCTCTGGAACTGTTTCATTTCTATCTGTTTCTAACAGTTTTTGAAATGCTATATATGAAATATATATGAATATATATATATATATCCATATATGCAGAAGAAGGACAAGCAGTCTTTTTTCAGGGGTGCTGCTTGAAGGAACTGATCACTGCAGAAGACGATAATGCATGTGCATGGCAATGGAGGCACCACTTCCTGCTCATTTATCTGTTGAGCCATTAATGTAGAAAAGAAGAAGAGAACCCACAGAAATGAGGTTCACTTGGGAACAATATAAGAATGTAGTCAGGGACTGCAGAGATGTGACCAGGAAGTCTAAAGCCCACCTGGAGCTGAATCTAGCTAAGGAGATAAAGGATAATAAAAAAGGTTTTTTTTAAGTATGTTAACAGCAAAAGGAAGGCTAGGGAGAATGTGGGCCCCATACTAAGTGAGGGGGGTGTTCTGGTAACGGGGGATGCTGAGAAGGCAATAGAATAGAATAGAATAGAATAGAATAGAATAGAATAGAATAGAATAGAATAGAATAGAATAGAATAGAATAGAATAGAATAGAATAGAATAGAATAGAATAGAAAGAATACTGAACGCCTTCTTTGCCTCTGTCTTTAGTGAAAGGGCTCTCCCCCAGGAATTCCAGACCCTGGTGGTTGATGAGAGAATCTGGGGAATGGGAGATTTCCCTTTAGTCAGGCTGGGGGAAGACCTGCTGGAGAGGAGCTCTGCTGAGAGGGACCTGGGCGTCCTGGTGGATGACAGGTTGGCCATGAGCCAGCAGTGTGCCCTTATAGCCAAAAAGGCCAATGGCATACTGGGGTGCATTAAAAAGAGCATGGCCAGCAGGTCAAGGGAGGTGATCCTCCCCCTCTACTCTGCCCTGGTGAGGCCTCATCTGGAATACTGTGTCCAGTTCTGGGCTCCCCAGTACAAAAAAGACAGGGATCTCTTGGAAAGAGTCCAGCAGAGGGCCACAAAGATGGTGAAGGGCCTGGAGCATCTCCCCTATGAGGAGAGACTTAGGGAACTGGGTCTGTTTAGCCTTGAGAAAAGAAGGCTGAGAGGGGACTTGATCCAGGTTTATAAATACCTGAAGTGTGGGAGCCCTAGTGGCGAGTCTGGTCAGTTTTCAGTAGTGCGTGGGGACAGGACTAGGGGAAATGGGCTGAAACTTCAGCATAGGAAGTCCCGCATGAATGTGCGCAAGAACTTCTTTACAGTGAGGGTGACGGAGCACTGGAACAGGCTGCCCAGGGAGGTGGTGGAGTCTCCTTCTCTGGAGATATTCAAGACCCGCCTGGATGCCTACCTGTGTGACGTGGTATAGGGAGCCTGCTTTGGCTGGGAGGGTTGGACTCGATGATCTCAAGAGGTCCCTTCCAACCCCTACAATTCTGTGATTCTGTGATTCTGTGAGGTATAAAAGACCCTTGCTAAACAAGAGACTTGGGAGACAAACTCCCAAAGACACCTTTGATGGAGAATTCCCTGAGAGGAAAACCCTTTTGGAAGAACCCCCATGAGGCCTGCTTGCTTCAGAGCTTCCTGGCTTTCTCCCATTTTCCCATCCCCCGCGATGATCAGACAAGTTCCTGAGATCAACAGACCCACTGGACCCACGTTGGTGACTCTCTCTTTTGCTCTCCTGAGAGACTCGTTGCTTATATTTCCTATCTTTCCTATCGCCCATCTTCCCTTCCCCATCTCCCTAAATGGCTAGGACTTGTATTAAACTGGTCAGAGCAACATTTGAACCATTGTTTCTTAATCTCACGCTGGGTATACATATATCAAAGAACCGTGTCTCCCTCCTATAAATTGGAGTGAGACAGATGAACAGTTACAACTCTAATTTGAGCTTTTAAAATGTCACAAATGAACCAACAGACAAAAAGCAGCAGAATACTTTGTAAAAATGCAAAAATGCAAGAAAAACAACCAACCAACCAGACAACAACAAAAGCAAATCAAACAAACAAAACAAACAAAATGACTTGATAGAATTAGATAGCTCTTATTCATAACAGGAAGGTCTGTTGAACTAGAAGCTAGTAAAAGGCAACAAGTATGTGAAATATGTAAGAGGGATCTTATTTACCATGTTTTTTAGACATCTGTACCAAACTCAGAAATGTATTCTACCAGGCATAAAATGTGAAAACTGAAAATCGGTATGATGAGAAGAACAAATCTCTTTTAAAAGAAGTCAGACACTTAATCCTGCTCTGTCAACAGCAGATAGATTCATGCCAACTTCCATGCATTTCCAGGACTCAATTTTGTTTATTTTACAATGATCTATATCAAGCAGTCAAGCTATTTTAAGATATACTTCAGGATGGAAAAGCCTGAAATCTCACTGATGTACTGGCAGTTAGAGGCTGAGAAGGACAAATATTGTATGTGGGCTCATTCTGGAAAAACAAAAGGATTAACATTCAAACTCTTGACTAAGAAAACTGAGAAAATATCTCTGTTACTGTTTATGTTTTTTGACTTATACAAAATATCATAACTCTTCTGGAATGTTCCTGAAGATAGAAAATAAGAGAAGTTATAAAAGCAGAGCATTGATAAAATTAGGGAAAAATATATATATATATAATAATTTTCTGTCAATGTTAAAAAACACTGCTTTATATATAGATGTATATACACCACCTCTCCCACAGAGTACCCTTGATGAAAGTACTTTATTGATTAATAAGAATCAATTTCTCACTTACATTACAAAAACTGTAATTTGCTCATCCCAGAACCTGAAAATTATGAGATACTGTAATTGAAGTAGGTGGATTGGAGCCTTAAAGAAGCAAAAGTTGATTTTATTTCAGGAACTGTTTACAGTTTGAATCACCAATGGTTTTTATTTTCACATATTCTCATCATTTTCTTTATGATTGCTAGTAGTCTCGTAATCCAGATGATTTGTGTCCAAGAGCTCAATGGGCATATAAGAAAAAATCTCTAATGTTTTTAATATTGATAAGAAATCACAAGTATACTGCTGTAAAAGTAAAAAATGTTCAGTACACACCTTTAACCTCTAACAAACAAAAACATCTTCCAGAGTGAGGTAATAAAGGTACTGGAAATAGTTTAAAATGCATCAGAAGGGCATTTATATTTGCTACATAGTGTATTAGGGGTACGAGAGAATCTCACTAAAGTCACTACAACGCTTCTTCATTTGGCTAACTGATTAGGGATTAAGAATTATGGACTTTTTAAAATACCTTGGAGTGCATTGTCAAGTACTAGTGATAAATATTTTATAATAAACTGCTGATTCCTGTAATCAAGAATTCATATTTTACCTTCATTGTGAGCAATATTTTAGAATATTTTAATTGAATAAGGTTATTTCTCACGTTTAGGAAGAAACTAGTGTAAGTTCCCCAGAGATTTTAATCACAGGGACATACCCATATAAATTGCAAAAATCACACCTTTGAGCTTTGCTATACTTTTACTTTCCAAAGGCACAGGTCAAGGCTGTCTTGCTCATCTCAAAAATAATTAAATAAATAAATAAATAAATAAAATCACACTATTTACACTTCTGAGTCTCACACATTGCAGAAACCACAATGCCTATAACCTTGCATAATGGATTAGTCAGTAGAAAGGTGAACACTGCTGTGCGATGAGGATACTCCTAATGTTATACTGGTGAGCTTGTCATAATAATACTGTATTGAAGGCAGATTTTTGTTTTGATTCACTCAGATTTAACTTGCATACTAGGTTAATTAAGTTTAGCTATTCATAACTCTGACTGAAGTCCACAAACTTCAGGAAAAAATATAATGTAAAATTTAAGATCATGTATTGCTAGTTGCTTAGAGAAACTTTCCATCTTTTCAATGACAAATCTAAGAGGATATGGAGGAGTTAAGCAAAAAGACAGTCTACAGTCTAAAAAATATTGCCCATGTTTCTATTTCTTTAAATACGTCCTTCTCCTCCCCCAAAAATCCTATTCTGTTATATATATATATATATACATATATATATAATATATATAATATATATAATGAATATTCAGAATCTGCTGAGTACAAAAATAAATCACTCAATAACTTTAAAGAACACTGAATTCTGGGAAACTAATAGAATATAAGCTACAGCATGGATAATCATTAGGCAATGAGAAAGATCTGGCAAGATTTCTGTAACAAAATTAATGCATCATCAGTTTAGAAGTACAAGTGGGATTCAGGATAAAAAAAGAACCATGTCCTGCCTAAGTACTGACAGAATATAATACCATATATTGAAAAGGGCACTAATAATAGGCCAGTCTTTTTGGCAAGTTGGAGAAATAGTTTAACTTAAATCAGCTACAAGTCTATTAAATTCAGAGGTTAAAACTTTGTATCCTATAAAACATTTGAGGAATCATTCTGAATTATTTTAAAAAAGATAAATTGAAGTTAATCCTTAAGGGTTAAGAATACTCTTCCTTAGGAGGAGTTATCAATCTAGAACTTTGTGACTTTATCTAAATTTTATTTTCTAATTTTCCATTATCTTTCCACCTGCTGAAGTGCTTCTCCATCCTTTCACATAATCTTAAAGATCAGCCAGCTCCAACTACCCTGCTGTGGGCAGGGTTGCTGCTTGCTAGATCAGGTTGCCTAGCTTTCCATCCAACCTGGTCTAATACATCTCCGAGGATGGGGCATTCACTGTTTCTCTGGGAAAAATTTCCAGTACCTCGCCACCTTCTTATTAATTTTTTTCTTCCTAACATCTAACATAAAATCCCCACCTTTAAATTTAAATCCATTTACCCTTGTTCTATCACTATTAGAACATGAAAAATTTGGTCTCCCTCCTGTTTACATGTGCCTTTCTAGTGCTGGAAGGCTGCATATTTATGGCCTTTCTCCTGAGCCACTCCAGCAGCTCCACATCTTTCCTGCATTGAAGATCCCAGATCTGGATGAAGTACTCCAGATGGGGCCTTACAAGGGCAGACTAGAGAGAAACAATGACATCCCTGCTGGCCACCCCTCTTCTGATGATGCCCAGGAATAACTCCTAGAACAGATCCCTGAAAACCATACAAAAACAGACATGTTACAGTAATGTAGAATATTATTTTGTGTAGAAAAATGATGAAATTAATAGATGGAGACTGTGTAACATAAAACTGTGCTAGAAAATCAACAAGTTAATAATTCCAAAGTCTATCAGACAACTGTCTGTCTACTGAAAAAAAAAAAAAAAAAAAAAAAAAAAAGTTTACATTTTTTTTTCCTCTAGTTACAAGTCTTTTAGCCTCCTAATCTCTGTCTTAGGTTCTAATTAGCCCCTTCAAGGCTCCTTGTTTATGATAATTACTGATTCAACTGTATACTGATTCAAATTCTTGCTACATATAAAACATGCATCATTCCATAATATTGTTGCTAAGAATCATTTTAAGGACAGGAGATGAAAAAGGAACTATGCTACTGCTGATTCATACTTCTCATCTTTAATGTACCATTTCAGTTTCAACTGTCCACACTTAGGTTTTGCTCTGCTGACAAGAAATTTCAATATTAATATTCCGATTTCCAAAGTATTGACAAAACTTCAGTACATCTTCATTTTGTTTTCTTAGATAATCATGTCAACTCATTAATTTTCATAAATACTTCATTATTATATGGATTCCAATGCACTATCTACTTCTGAGATTATTTTTTTAAAAGGCAAATTTTATTAGAATAGAAAACAATTTAGTCTATACATTTCACCCAATACAGCCTTGAAAGTAATAATTCTGACCAGATGCTCATTTGCAAATGGCATCAGATGAAAATATGCATAGTTTCTTTTTTCTTCATAGAAGTGCAAAAGAAAATATTTATCTCCCTCTTGCATAGAGTTCCCTATATATTTCACTTAAATCAGAAAACTGGAACCAATGCTGTCTAGACCAATTAAGTAAAAGGCTATCATAGAGTTTAAAGGATCACATTTTATATTAATTTTCCCCAGTACAGAAACTACACTACTACTACACTTGTTTCTACTGTAGATGATGCCCACCTAATTTCAAAAACATTCATCAGTGAACTCTTAAAAACTTTCAACACCTCTAACCACAGAGCTTGGTGTCCTTTCTGTTTTGATATATTTTGTAAAATCTTACCTGTATCTCCAATTTTAGTCTTTATTTGTTATGACCTCAGAAGTTTTTTATTGTCTAGTCTGAACAACTACAGTTATCTAAAGCTTTCTTCACAGATTATATTTTCTTTAGACATCTGATCACTCTCATAGCCCTCTTATCAGGAGCTCTTTATAACCAGTATTCATTTTTCTAATCTGGTTTCTCACCAAACTGAACTATATCCTTGAAGTTATCCAATACCAGAAATCAAATCAAATTGTAAGTATTTCCCTCAGACATTAGTCTGAAAAAATAAAATGTACTTCTACCTGTAACACAAACAATCTGGGTTACTACTGTAGAGAGACAGAATAAAGCAGCCTACAAGAACTCAGGTCTTGATATTATCAACAAGTTAACAAGTTAAATATGGTATGGCAGCAACACTGTTATTTCTCAAAGTTGCAACAGTCAGTGGGATGTTCTAGTATTAGACCTTTTCACAAAAACAAAAACATTTTATGATATTTGAAATTTAACTGACAGAGAATCCTGGAACATGGATTTGTATATATGTGTATATATGCCTATATCTGTTTTGTTGTTGTTGTTGTTTTACTTTGTTTAAAGTGGATTCAGTTTCCCCTTAAAAAATTGGAAGAATATACAGCATAAAAGAAAAAAAAATCAGATATATGTAATGCTTTTTGACATTTTTCGTGTTTATTTATATGTACGTCTAAATACATGTTTAAAAACTAAAATGAATGAATTAAACTACTATTAACTTCAACTTTATAAACTAAAACTTCTTGATTTTCATTCATGCTAACCGTGAAATCACTGGAAGTTATCTAACAATACACTCATAACTAGTAATATCGTATACTATATGCATCAGATGTTGCCTTTATATGTGCTATTTCTCAAGAGAAGGTTTTATTATTTCCTGTTGTCCTTGTGCCATGACAACTTTTTCACAGTTGACCTAGAGGCAGTTTTGGTGAGATAGGGATGCATGTTCTTCAACCAAATGCATCACTGCAGTTTGGATGTACTATATGCATGGGATGGCATACACACTGTGGCTTGCACAGTTGTAATTTCCCTATTATGCCTATTTTACAAAATTCTGCAGCTCTTCTGACATCCAGTACTGAATTACTTGAATGTTTGGTTGAACGTGTTCACAGGGTCATCCCTTTGACTACGCTTTTGACATACCGATAAAAGTATAAATAACTCTAGGCACTACTTCTTAGCTCTGTAAGGTGCATTTTCACAGATGCAATGAACTCAATGAAATATATTAAGCACAACTACTCAAGAGTTTAATAGGTAAATATATATAATATGAATTTTGCACTGTGTCAATGAATTCCATAAATTCTGAAGCACGCACACACTGGAGATTCCATCATTTTTACAGTTATCTTCAATCAAACTAAATAATGAAATGTTGACATTTCTGTTCATCCCAAATCTGTTGATGTGTCTTATTTTAGAAAAAAATCTTTGCAGTTTCCTTCATCTCCAGAACTCTAGCAAATTGTCAGTATTTTTGCAGATACATTTCCACATCTCCACAATCAGCCCACTGGACTGAAAATATGCACTTCATGTGTAAGATTTGCAGTATTCATACTCCAGTATTTTCCTGTATTTTAAATATAGGGACAGTATCTCAATTTTATACCTCTGAAACTTCTATAATTTCAAGATTTTTCATAAAAGGTGAAGAAAATCCCTGATCTATTTCCTGCACATTATATATAGTCTCTCAGCTGTGAGATACTTACTTACCTATTATTACTTTAATAAAAAGTTTGACAATTTCCATAGTTGTGTGTGGGCAAAGAACTATGTGTTTAATGTATGGCTTTCTGAAGAATATCAAAATCAATGAACTTGGGTATGATTTATAAAAACATATACATAAAGATAGTTACAGATATATGTTTTTGTATATATAGAGACATTGATAGGTAACTATATGCACGTGTATTTTTATATATGCATGCATGCATGCTCATACCTCTCACAGTGAATAAAGACTCAACAATTCAAAGCAGCAGTCTAATGACACATTACAGAATATTTTGCATTAAAGATTATTACAAATTTACAATGCTTCTAACTTAAATGACTTTTTATTCTTTTTTGATTACTTGTCAATTGTGCAGTTTCATTTTACTTAATCGAAATTAAAGGTGGGGGAAAAATAATAAAATCTCTGTAAAACAATATTTAAAGAAAAACATGTGCATAATAAATATGCATGCACTCATGCGTGTGTATGTATCATCACAGTATTTCACTGATCAAAATCTGTAAATGAATACAAAGTCAGAATATTAGTATGTAGTATGGACAAGGGCACATCAGGAGTTTAAAGAATATTTGACCAAAGGGTTTTGTTCTATTTTTTCCCTGCCTCTACATCTGGAAGAAAACTGTAGAACCATCTTGCTTAAAATTCAGAGAACATAAGTACCTATTTTATTTTCTTATTTCACTTTTCTCCGTAGCTATAAGTTATTTACAGCACATTTTTGTCACTCTCATTATCTCTAGTGGTATACTGCAACAGAAGGAATCCTGTTCACAGTCCCCATGTTGCCCTTCTGTTGTACCTATATATACCTCACTTGGCCTTTCAATTTAATCCTGTACTAATGTTTCCTTTCCAGTCCTCCTCATTTTAAATGAGCTTGGGAAAAATTGTTTCTGAAACAGCAATTTAGCTCATTTTCTTGGCCTTGAGGAATATAACAAACTGATTTATTGCCCAATGGATATTGTAATTGTTGCAAAACATGATGTATTCCCAGAACAGTGATAACAGTATGGCATTTTGAAAATATGCCTCCAAGCATTTCATTGAAATTAATGAAGCATCATTAAATAGTTGCCACTCTTAACCATGTTGTATGTTCTAACACGTAAATACTTATTGACAAACTTCAAGACATTAGGTGGTAGTATTTGTCAAGTCAGTGTTAAATATAGAACTAGCTTCTGAAGGGGTGTCTTAGTAATATATAAAGCTTCATGCTTTTAACATGTAAGTTAAGATTATACAACAGAGAGTAAGAAATGGCTGACTTGACTTTAAGCATGCAAATAATTTAGGAGTCATTAAGCAACTTTTAAAAACTATCGGGAAGAATATCCAAAGCAGCAGAGAAGCTTATACAACTAAGTTTACTACTTTCAAAAGAGTTCCTTGATTCAAACAAAAAGAATATATATATACATATATATAAATATTAGTTGTTCCCTAATAACTGCATATCATTATCTTTGCAAATAAGTATAGTAATGTGCAGGTAATATATATACTAATGTAGAAAGAGAATGTTCTTTTGATCATTTGAAATTTGCCAAAATTTCAAAAAGGTAAGATAATATTTTATAGATCAAATAGCAACCACTTCTTATTTTTTCTAAAGTCTAAAATCCAGATTTAGAATACATACAACAACTGTTTCTAAAGATACTATAGCTCCTACTGGAATACTTGGGGGTTGTACTCCATGATCTCTGGAGGTCCCTTCCAACACCTATGACTTTTTGATTCTGTGATAAGTTTGAAACTTAATGCATTTAGCTTTCTCTATTCTACTTGGCTGCATAAACTGTTCACTGTTACTTCAACAACAAAAACAACAACAAAACACACATTAAATATGCTTATAGATAACTGAATAAACAGGTAACATCCTCCTGAAACAGACAAAATTTTGTGGATTCTCTATTGATCAGATCACTTATAATATGTGAAGAGAAAGATCAAATAAATGAATCTGGGAACTGAAATGGTAATTGTAAGCTATAAATATCAGAATAGAGCAACTATGCCATTTGCCACATACTATCAAAAATGGAAACAAGAATTTGTTGCTTCTTGCCTGCTGATATTCCCCTGAGAATATTAAAAAAAAAAAGATAGCAATGTTGTCTAGTTGGTTAAGAGTATGATAGCAATGTTGTCTAGTTGGTTAAGAGTACAAATGTTGCCTATATGATAACTTTTTTTTTTTTTTTTTTTTTTTTTTTGAGGATGGAAACAGCAATAGTAACAAGAATAAAAATAACAATAAAAATAAAAATAAACACATAGTGTTTATGAAGATGTTCCTCCAAGATTTGCTACTACATAGAATAATCAAAATAGCAAGAAAAAGGTAACAGTTTAGAGATCCATTCATTTTTGCTAGATGTTGTCATAAATGATCATAATAACTCTGTTATATTACTTTAATTAAATGTTTAATAACAACAGAAATAAACAAAAATAAAACAAAACCACACTATATCTTCATAGTTCCTTTCTTGTGAGAGATACACACAGACTATAATGGTGGATATGAGTCCAAAGTGGTGGTGGTGGACAGCAGACTGCAGTAAATATATTAGGTTAGATTTAATGCTTTTCTTCCCAGTCGAAAGACTTTGGGAAAGAAAAAGGACTTGATCCTATGATATTTCTACTGTCAATTGGTTATTTACTGGCAAAAGGAAGTAACCATCCATCACCTTCAATGGGGAGCCAAAGCAAGAAAAAAAAATCTTAATAATGTTCTCGCATAAACAGCAGGGGAAAGGCAGTGTAATTTTGAGTTGCAAGAATAATATGCAAATCTTTGATTTTTATCATATAAAGTGTCAGCTTAGAGAGCTGCTTACACCTGGTGTAAAGGAGAACTATGCACTGTTTAGTTTGCTCTTGAGTCTTACTGATTTTAATATCTCCTGCCTTGTTTGCAAAGTGAAAAAATAGTACTGAACTCTGACTAGAACCAAATAACTTACCTAGTAAGAGCTTCATTAACTGAAAGCAGAAAAGTCTTCCTAATTTTACTTTAGAATTCAGACACGGAAGAATGATACGTGTCCAGCACCTCAGCACAATGATAACGATTTCTTATGTTGAATTAATAGCAATGAAACATGCCTGATTTCAGCAGCTGTTGGAAGCAGCAGGGTTGCTTCTGTCAGAATAAAGAGAGACTTCTACCTCCCCAGATAAATGCATTCAAATCAAACACTGCATGCCAACAGTCGGCAGTATCCTGCTCTTATGTTAACAGTGATTAATCACACTGCTGATTGATTCCCAACTATATTCACTTCTGTGCACACTGTGGACAAGATCACTGAGCTGCTCATTAAAAGAACTGCATTTGAGCTACAGAGGGAAAGGATGGTGATCCCAAAAGAATTATTATAATCAGTATGACGACTTCTCAGCACTTAATATAAGCTCAACTGAGGTCAAGTGTCAGTGATTTGCCACACTTCTCCTGAGGCCAATATCACTTTGCACCCTGCTCTGCCACTTGCAATACTGAACAGGTAGCAAAATTCAGTTTTCTTGGTGGAACATCTGTAGGAACTACAGCATGGGGATAAAAGACAATCAACTGTATGTAGTTAATAAGGGTCTGCAAGTGCTGTAATATGAGAATACAGTAGAAGTGATATAGATATTTAGTTTCACAGTGACACTAACTCAATAATTTGTCACAGGCACATTATTTATTTAGCCCCTCTTCCACAGTCTGTTATTTTAGCCTTCCACAGGTTAGGCATCTAATCTAAATTAGATCCAAGATACCTCTGAAGTCAAAAGAGAAAGATCCTCCAGAGAACAACTGGACAATCAAATGTTCTGGACAGTGTGAATCACTCTCTTGAGATGCTTGTTTTTCCATACAGGCCAATAGAGAGATGGAATGTTGAGTTTTGGCCTAGCATGTAGCTTTTAAATTGCAAATTTTTGATTTGTTCAAAAACAAATGATTTTTTTTTTTTTTTTTTTTTTTTTTTACTGTCTAGATTCTTTCAATCTGTTGACTAATCTAATTCTGTCTCTGATTCTTGCTGTACAGATCTCTGGTCAGATTGTCAAAAATATTTGAAATATGATTGGTAACATTGCAGTTACCTGACCACATCTCTGGAGTGACACTGGCCTTAAGGAGGCCATTGGTGTCTGATCACAGTTGGATTTGAATAGAATACTAAAAGAGCCTTGTATTGATTGAAATATTTTACAACTCAGTATTTTTCCAAGTCATCTTCTTCCCGTCTGTTGCTGTTCTCTAGTCTCAAATTCATACCAGTAACTCTTAAATTTTGATCTATCTGAGATTACCTACTGCTGCAAGAAAAATGGCTTTTGAAAAATGAAAACCTAGTCTATGTACAAAATGCTGTGGAGGTCACCTCATTAAAGTTTTTCTGTAACTTACTGAACAGTAGCAAAACTGATAGTCTTAAAGGCATCTGTTACTTAGCCACACATCCTTGTGGATTTTGGTCTCTGTAACTCCTGACAGCTGCTTAAGTCATTACCATATCCTCATCAATGTAATCAGTACCCTAAGGCTGCCCTACCTCTCAAATTCACAATCTGCAATGCTGCTCACTTCGGTGCTTTGGGGCATATTAGCAGCTCAAGCTTTTTCTGCTTTGATGTGCATGTTCTGTACCACTGACCTCAAAATATGCAGGTCTAATGAATTGGCTTTAATAGTTTTCTTACCCACTTAAATGTTTTTGTTTTAATTGGCTATACTACCATGTGTCCTGAACTACACTGAAAAGTTCATAGCATAGATGCTAATGGTGCCTTTCTAATTACTGCGTAATGAACAAAGGTCTGTCAGAGCAATTTCAGAGGTTCAATTTCACAATTAGCAACCCCCTCTTAATAAAAAACAACTAAAAATTTCACACACAATAGAAATGATCTACACCATAAAATAACATTTTTAATTACCTGATGTTTTCTTGGGGGGAGGAAGTATTTGTATAAATTCTTCCTGTTACAATGAAAGTATAATTTTCTTCATTTCCTTTTAATTTACCTTAGAACAGACACAACATCAGCTTCATCACATTGTCCCTGAAGTGTACTTTACTTTCAAGGATCACTGCTCTGGGCCTGGACTTTGTTTCTCTTTTCATATGCTTGAGGGAGAACTGATAATTGATGGGCAGGGTTATGTCATCTACTGGCAAGTTCTACATGTTGGCCTGAATGGAGAAGAATGCAGTGGTTAGTCTCAGTAAACTCCACTGTGTTTTCAAACTAATTCTTTTTCTTCATTATTTCCTATTGCATAGGTATCAGTAAAGGTATTATTTCTAATGGAGACAGAAAATGGAGCAGGTGGACCTTATTTCTTCTCCTGCCATCTGCTTTATGCATTAATGACTCCAGCTAAAGTACACTTGCATCTCTGCTAGCACGAAGACCCATGACAATGATAATGGTATAAGTTGAAGATTAAAGTAGATAGGAAGGATGGCAGCTATCCCTGTCCTGTCAAAAGGCCTAAGTAAAATCCAGTGTCACAATCTTCACTATAACATTAGCTGTAAGCTTCTTCTTCACATGTCTCACTATGTTTGGTGGTTAGTGTGTGGCAGAATATTTATCCATCAATGTTGCATACACTAACTATAATTAAAACAGCACTTCACTTTAAGATTGTAAGTGTGGTTACGCATTTAGTCACTAGAAAATGTAAATAACTTCAAGAAGAAAAAATATTGGGACATTTTACTTCCATTTCTAGTCACACATTTAGATACCATTTCTTAGCAATGCAGTGTGATATCACAACTTTACTCCTAAAAATGCTGCTACAACAACCAATTTTCTCCACAGTTTTATCTGGTCACAAACCTCTTTTTTTTTTTTTTTTTTTTCTTTTCTTTTAAAGCTTCAGACAGTTATTGAAAAATTTCCACTTAGAAACTAAAAATTAAAATAAATACTGACACCAATTGCTTCAGAAAATATATCAATATTTTTTCTCTTTATAACAATTATTTCCTATTCTAACCTGTATACTGCCTATGCAATTTAGTTATACTATAACTCCCCCTTCAGCTTATATAGCCTATGTAATTTACTCAAAATGCATATTTGTAGCCATGAATATAATCTATGAACACTAATTATCTTTTTATTTTACTTATTGCTTTCATTCCCATCTCACTGAATATTGCTTTCTTCAATGAACTCTTACTAATTATGTGTAAGGAATACTAAACTTGGTTTATGCAGTTTTTGATAAGAATCTTGAATTTAGTATTAAGCAATTTTTAATAGTGAATTCCACTTTCCACAAAACTGATACAAAAAATAGACCAAACTGAAGGAACAAAAATTAAATTTAAAAAAAAAAAAAAAAAAAAAAAAATCTTGTGTATCATGGGCAGGAGACACTTCAGCCAGTGAAACTGGTGAACGTATCAAATGGACTCCCATTGTCTGGATAAATTCCATAGTTAAGTTGATCACTTTTTTTTTTTTTTTTTTTTTTTTTTTTTTTCTCTCTCTAAGAGTGGTCCACTGTTTCAGGGAAATAGATACAACTGCCAGCTAAATTAATGCAGCTTTCTATCATGTGAATTTGAAACTTGAATGGAAGAGTAACTGAAATTCCAGCAATCTTATGGATTACTTATTGAATAATATTCCATTTACTGAGTGATGATTTAATGAAGTTTCTTTTCTTAGCTGCAGTTTTTTGTTGTATAAAAATAAGATATTTACACATGTGAAAACAAGGAAGAAAATACGACTTTGTATGAAGCATTCTTATACATGCCTTCTCCTACAACATCTCTTAAAAATACTCTCTCATTTGGTACATACTTACATGCTATTTCCATTTTTAAAGGACTTTCATTCCAATCTCCTAACTAGTTTTAATGCTATTTATGGGTAAAGATAATCATCTTCATTAAGAATCAACCAGCAATCAAACAAATAAGAATATTTCAAAGTAGTATTCCCACCCTGCAGGGTTCCAGTGAAGGAAATAATAAAGTGAAATATGAAAAATAAAACTGTTCTTCAAGAAGAATAGATCTAATTAAAAGGAAGACCTAACAACTTCATGGATTAATTGGGAACCAACTGAGATAATTAGACCTCTGGGAGTAAGATTACACCCATCATAAACTGCTTTTTTCACAACTACAGGTTAAGTGCTTAAAGCTTTAATTGGGGGCAGCACTAAAAGGAAACTGGAACTTGCACAGAAGAATTAATATTTGGTGAAGCAATATCCTGAAGTACTTTGGCATCGTTAAAAACCACATTATTATTTTTCCTCAAGTGCGTGGGATTCTTGGAGCCAAGTTGACAACAGTGGTTACAATTTGTATCAATCAAAAAATGTTCGCACTATTATACTTTGACCTATAAACCACATGTACCTATACTGCACATTAGTAGTTCAAATACAGTTTCACCCTCTGTGATTATCGTTTAAATGAGCTGTTATTTTAACACATACATACAGCATGATAGTTTCTGCAGTCAAATCTTGTCTTTCAAATGAAATCTACCACTAGAATGCTATTAAATTAAAATGCTATTAAATTAAAAAATAAAATAACAATAATAATGTAATAAAATAAAAATAAAATGAAAACAGAATATAAAGAAAATATAGATGTACAACATTTATACAAATACATATTCAAATTTAATATAGCAGAATGTAATATAGTTCAATATAAAATAATATAATATTTATATAAGTATTCACATAAATATATAAATATAAAATAGTTTGGAAATCAAGTAGTGCAACACTAAAACTGGTCAAAGCTCTTGGTTTAGACTCTTCCTCTTATTGGGTACTAAAGTGCCTATGCAACAAAGAAATTTCATGTTTTCTAAAAGTACCAGATGTTCTTTCCTAAGCAATAATACTCAGGATGAAGACAAATTATTTTCAATTACAAAATTTATTTGCATGCACAATAAGCTATTTCATATCTAACTCACAGACTTTGTTTTTGTGAATATGCACTATAAAGCAGAAGGTTGCATTTTGGACATGCTTTAAAATATTGTGGAGAACACATGGGATTGTACTTACCATGGTATAATTTTATGCAAAACAAGTTATATACTCCATAGGAAGACAGAGAATTTTGGCTTCAAGTAATCAGTACTACAAATTTATAAAAGTTTGAAGCACCTTCTAGAAACGTGTTGTAAACATGTTACAGGTTTCTCCTTCAAACATGGATGGTGCTGCCTCTGGCAATGTGTTCAGTTTAGTAAAATATTTTTGAGAGGTTCAGTTAAGTAGGCGAAAAATGTTTTTTTGTTTTATATATATATACATATATATATATTATTATTTTTTTTAATTGCATCACATTCACTTCATCATCTCCCAGTCTTTGTCAAGCTGTCAAGCTCCAGCTGTCAGGCTCTACCTGCATAATTAATCTGTAGTTAGAATGATGGGTTTTTTGAAGACTAAGAACTATGCTAGTAAGAACTATGCTACTTCAACTAACAGGTGTCTTGCAGAATTGCATTCAAAAGCTCTTTGTTTGAGATGCTGCTTGCAAGTGTCTTCATTCTTGTTTTTTTTCCCTCCTATCCATTATTCCCCAGTGCTTCTCTCCTGCAGCCACATCTAAGTATCCTCTATTATTTCATTGTATTATTTTATTTTATTTTATTTTTCTAGCAACATGAATTTAGGACAAAGATTAAGCATGGATGGAATAAATAATTCAGACCAATGGCAACCCATCATCATGTCCTGCAGGCTGGCATATTCCTTGGTTTCCCTAGTTCTCTGATGATTCTTCTGCACTTTAATTATGTGTATTTTATAGCTTTTCTTGTTCATGATTTTTTCTGTCTCCAAAACCACCTCTAGACTCATCTTATTAGAACTATACCACACAGAGCTGTATTAACTGACAAGACTACAGATGTCAGTTTTAGTCAATAAAATTGTGTGACAAATTTGGTATAGCACTGTGACTTAGTAAGATAACAAAACGCACCTCATTAATAAATGACATCTAATTTTTATCTAAGCGTGATAAATAAACATACAATCATGAAGCAGATCTAGTAGAAATCTTAACATAGTATAATATTCAATCATTTCTCAAAACACAGGGAAAATAAAACATATATTAAAAAAAAATAAAAAATGTTAACCTACTTATCAGTTCATCACATTTGAAGCCAAGATTGTCAGTTGATTCTAACTATTTCTATATGCCTTCTGGATTCAGACACTAATGAACCAATAGCTATCAGCATGACTTTTGCTGAAATACTGTTACATTAATGAGTTTAGATCAGCTGCTCAAACAGTTTGACTGAAAAAGATGTCTGCTTAGGAAATATACTGGGGTGGAGGAGGTGAACATTGATGTTAAGTTTTAGCTGATGATCATTGAAAACATGATCCTAGAAACCTTCTTCATATTCAGCTTGATTAAATCCAGCATCGCGCAAATTAGATTGCAAATAAATCTTCCTTATTTATTTTTATGTGAAAAACACTGGAACAAGTTCTTCTCTTTGTTATACAATTCATAACCCAAATGGCATCCTATGTTACACACATGTAAACCACTAGTGAATTTGTCACTGTCATAATGAAGTCAGCATTATTCAAACCTAAAAGCTATTCCCTCAGTTGTGTTATACTTCTATATTACCCTGTCTAATACTGACACAAAATCCAGTGGGGTCACATATCCCCAGAATTAACATTCTGGTGTGAAAAGGCAATGGGGATTTACATATGATATTGCGTAAATTAATTTTTTCTGTTGTCTTCAGTACAGTACTTCCCTGGAGCACCTTTAGTCATTCAATCCACATGGATTGAGAAAGCTCTCTGTACCTTAGTCTATTAAAGGAATCACGATTATGAGACAGCAGTTGCATAATTTGATTTAACGGAAACACTCCTCACATAGTGAAAATGATTGGGCTGCACTAAAAAGTTATCTGAGCTCAAAACTGTAGAGACCAAACAATGTGTTTAAACTATGAAGGGGGGAAGGACAAGGGAGGAGAAAACCATGTCTACCATCTTTTCACCTAGACTTTACTAAAAATTAAAATACTTCTCTACATGTTGCAATACGTTCAAGACAATTTAACTGGACAGCCTGAAACTGAAATTCCAAATACACCTTTTTTAAAATATATTAGCAATACATGTCCTGTATAGGAAGAATTTGTATTTATCTTGTTTAAGTCAGACACCAGCACTTGGGATTTATACACCAGCTCCAGGGTTATATCATAAATTCCTTAAGGGACTTCACAATACACCAAATGACGTATTGTTATTATCACCAAAAAGGAACCATATTTAACAAAACAGTGGGCAACAATTCTACAGAGTATAATTACAGTTGCCTTTCCTCAGTATTAAATGTTTTCATTTTTCAATAAAAATAAATAGAAATAAAACTCTCACACTTTCCTCAACTAATAAGCACCTAAAATATTAGTTTTCTGTATAAACAATTCTTTATCTTGATTTCATGAATAAATCCCACCTACTGAAACATCTGGATTTTCTTTCCTTTCTAAAATTACCCTGGGATTTGAGGCTTGGATTCTTTGTTGTTGTTGTTGTTTGAGTATATAGCAATGCTACTAAACAGAGTTATCAGTTACATTTACATTATATATAAGGTCTTGTTTTTCTGTCGATTATTGTAAATGGCTTGAAAAAAAGGTATATATATATATATATACACATATATTTTTAAGAGTATAGAAGATTACGATGCTCCACTTCATGATATTTGGCAGCTAATGCATTATTGTTTGTATTGTAATATACCTAAATTTCTCAAAATTTCTCATCCAGAGTGTCCTTCTGAAGGATTTCCAAATAATAAATAATTAGAATGTATAGAAGATGTATATATTTGTACTGGAATAAAGGTCAATAGACCTAACTCATATTTCAGGAAGTTTCAGATGTTGTTTCATGCACAAAAACACATGATATTCATTATTGGTGTACTACAGTTAAAGGGCCTGAGAGTGTCATTTATAGAGGTATGAAGTGCATGCCCATATAGCATAAGTGACCATCTGACATATATCCTTGAGCAAGAATTGTCTGAAATTTGGAATTGGCATTTGGAATAAAAGCATCATAGTCATATTCTTGCAATCCTAATGAATAATTGATCATTAAACCAATAAAATGTGAACTTGAACATTTCCATGGGGGTGTGGCATCTTATGCAGATTTATCTGTTTGCATTGACATTAGCTTACAGAACAATATATCAGAGCCTATTTCACTATGTTACTTATATTCTGTCCCAGTACGCTATGAGTTGTGTTGCACCACTTCTGACATTCAAAAGCAGGTAGATAGATCTATGCTGGATGAAGAATGCATGACAACAATTGTCCCGAGGCATCTAAGAAAACATATGACAAAGGTTCTCATCCTTCCTCTTACACTGTCCCCACCTCTTATCTTTCTTTTCCTTTTTCTTTTCAATACACACCCAATAATCCACACCCTGTTCATATGTTCTCATCTTAACTTTCTAGTAAGTTACGCCAGTTTTTGTTGCTACATTTTGTTTTTCTAAAGGTGTACCCTGTCACTTTTCAAAGCTTTGCATCCACAAAACCTTCAGCAGTGGCAGAGCAATTATGAATGGAAATAAGAGAGTTGGTATCTTTGACAGCCTAATGCACACACAAATGAAGAATCAGTTACTCTACTGACACAGTCTGCTGATAAGGAATTATACATCTGTCTTTCCTCTCTGTGTGCCAATGAAAACTGCCCACCACACCAATGGAAAACAAACCAACAAATGCACTCTAAGAATAAACTTAAGGATGTTTGTATAAGAGTAAGAAGCTTCTGTCATCATGGATTCACTTTGCTACCTTGCTTGAAATGATAGTAATTCTACACATCCTTCATATTTTAACTGCAGACTGAACTTTGCAGCCTTTATAATTGGCCTTGCTTGTCACACTTAATTTGCTCTGATTTTATTTTAAACAATTATTAAATACAAATGAAAACACTGAAAGCTATTTTGTTCCATTAGCCTTGTACATTCCATTCTATACTCAGTCCCTACATCAACAACTGCTGCGGCAATACTGTTTCTTTCAGAATCAAGACAAAACATGGACTACATCCAATTTTTAATCAGCTGTACAGATGGGTTTATTTCACAAATGCACTAGGCTGAACAGATGGAAATTCCTGAATGCCTGACAAGGTGTTAAAATGGTTACTGAGATTACAAAGGAATAAAAAAGCAGGACTGGAAATTATAATTAGTAAGGACTCTTAAGGGCTTATTAGTTCAGAACTTAAATTTTGTCCTTGGTACGTGGAAAATGGTTTGCAGAGGGCAAAAGGTAAACACAGATCACATTAGCTACAATAACTCTTTTTCTGTCCCTTAAGAATACATGCAATCTTATAAATATCTAACTCAATTGTTATATGTGATACAATACCCACTGAAACCAGCCAAAAGCATGACAGTATTTTTGACTGTTCAAAGGGAGAACAAATAGAGCAGCAGTTTCTGCTCAGTGGAACTCTAAGCAGCAGTTAAAAAATCCAGCAGGTAACAATGGAGAAAAATAGCTTTATATGAATTTAATGATATAATGCTTTTGAGCATTTTATTGTAAACTCACAGATTTTATGCCTAAAGTAAAATTAACTGAATTATCATACTTGACTGAACAGGTTACAAAATTCATCACCTCATGAAGTACAATGTCAATTTACTATTATGATGCCAAATGTTCTAATCTGTGTTTTGGAAATAACTCAGTAGTGTAAGAGGTCACAAATAACTGTGAACATTACAGATTCCCATACTGCTGTTTGCAAGAATGGAGGGATGCAGAGACAATGACATCTGTATGCTAAGAGCACTAACCTTTTCTCCATCATTAACAAGGTAAGTTTTGGATCATTTGGAGAAGAAATAAGGTGTCATAAGTGCCTCTGCAGTCTCTTCATCTACATGCAGTTGGGACAGTGGTGTATGGGAGAATCTGGAACAATCTGTACTGCAAGCTGCCACCATAATTTAATGCAGAGCTTTGTTGTGAATATTTTATTTATAATGTGTTCTTGTGTCTTTGACCTTTCAGTGCTATGAATAGGAGATGTTTATTGTTCAAAAATTTAGTTTCATTCCATGTTAAAAACACAGTTCAGTGATTAACATAATACTCAGTGAGATAAGCACATCAATTTTTACTGTTCATTAAATTGTCTGTGATAATATGTGAATAAGTAAGTGCTTACATGACACTGTAGAAACAGCGGGTACCTTTAAATGAATTATATGCAGATAAGGGAAAAAGCATTTTACTAGATCCCAAAGGATTCAGTGATCAAGAAAGGCAGTAGTACTCATTTTGAAGTGTAGCTTAAAACAAAAGAAAAAATGGATTTTAGAAGTAGACCCTACATTTAAAAGAATGATGGTGTGACTGGCATTGAAAAATAGTCAAAGATAGCATGAAGGCATACATACACCATAAATAGTTTTTTAAAAGTTATAAAAGTCAATTTCATTCTGACTCAGAGCAAACTATCCCTATAGGGACTTAGACATCTAAATAAAGGAAACATGATCATAAAATATTATTATATAGGTTCATGAAAAACAAAATCAGCCAAATGAATAGAATATTATTTCACAACAGTAATCACAGTATAATAAAAATAATAGTGGTTTTGTGACATTGATTTCTATTTCATAAATAAAAAATTTGACACTTCACAGCATTTTACTGTTGGAACTAGACTAGTTCTAGTCTTTACACATTAAATTAATGAAAAAGTGGTTGATTATTAACTGTTAAAGAAAAAAAAAAAATGTTAAACAAAGAATTATGATCAACCAGGTTTATTTTTACTGGTATCCTTCAGGGAACAAATCTTGCCTCTGTGATTTATGATTTTTATCAATAGATGGGACAAAATTATTAGATATGAAGTTTGCAGACAAATGAGAATTAAGGGAAAAGTTATTAACTAAAACAAATCACTGATTAGGAGGAATTTTGGATCCTGATGTAATCTGGGCCCAAGCAAGCTATGTATTGCAGCATGACCAGATGTAAAGAAGATAAGTGAGGGATGGGGATGTTGGTGGGCAAGAAACAACAACAACAACAGCAACAAAAAATTGCTGGGGAAATGTTTACATCGAAGAAGATTTAAGGGTCATTGTGAATAATCAGTTGAGCATGAGTTTCAAATACAAGACAGCAAACAAGGTTAATATGATTCTAACATAAATTGCATTCTAATTACTTCCAGAAATAATGCAGAATGTCAAGTTAAAGCAGGACCAATGCACAACTTTTGTGTATCATGTAGAAATGACCATTAATGGAAAAGTAATGTTTATCTTTGCATAAGAAAAAAAAAAAAAAAAATCTTTCAGGATGTGGGAGACCAGAGAACTAGAAGGCTGTTTCAAGGCTCAAGAAGTGAACCTGTGAATCTCAACAAATCAGAGAATAACCTTTAATTATATTAAGAATTTTTTGATAGGAGATGCTTTAATCTGGCAGACACGAGTACAGCAAGATTAAAAAACTTCAAATCAGCATACTTAAAATGTTACCCCTTATTTAATAAATTAAAATAAGTAAATAAATAAATAAATAAATGGAGAAAAAAGATCAGAAGTACCCAGACATTCACTGTCACTGAATATTGCTAAAGTAAAAATATTTTCTTCCAAAACAGAGATTCCAATAACCAACAAGGTAAATCAATTGAATTAACCATTCAAAAGAAATCCTGGAGCCCTTGCAATACAGATATTCATGTAAGATAATCACATGTTCCCTCCTGTCTTTCCAAAAAAATAAGTGAAATGAAAAATATCAACAGTATCCTAGTACATTCACTTGGTAGAATACTGAACTAGATAGAACCCACATAAATTCTATGCACAAAGTAGAGTCTGCATTCCCTAACAGGTAATACAAGTGTCATTCTTTTGTTTAAATAAATGGAAGTTTGCATTTTCAACAAAATATGTAATAGCTTCATACTACTCTACAGAGTAATCTAATGAAACATAGTTAGAGTTTTTAGTTTCTGAGTTTATAATTTATAATGTGTAGTGATTATGAAATTAGTAAATAAATTTATAAAAATGCATTGCTTCATTAACGGGTACAAAAGTTAGCTTAACTGTCTCAACCCCACTAGACTCAACATAAAGTATTTAAATAAAATAATATTTTATACAAATAAGGCATTAGATATCAAATTGCTCACTATGCATGCCAAGAAATAGTAAGATGGATGACTGTCAATGAAAATATCTTCAGTCCTGGAGATCTCATGAAAAACCTTTGTTTTTTTAAAAGAAAATAGAAATGAGATGTTAATCCTAGGAAGAAATGGTGTAAGGTACATGAGCGTAATACTAATGTTCTAATTCTCAAACAAGGAAGGAAATCAAGGTCCAGAGCACTGAAGATTTTTTTAAAAACTTGTGAAACATTTTCTGATGAAAAGATAATGTCATTGTTAGATCATGTACTCTTTGCAAAATTCATTTTGAGTAATTTAATTTTGCCGATCTCAGACATTTCCAAATTTTTGTTTATTGGACAGAACAATTAGTCTATAGACTGATTAGCAGCTGAGCATTAATTTACAAAATTAATAATATTAATAAAAATTTATATGAATTCCTCATCCTCAATGAAGCATTGCTGCTGCCTTCAGAAGAATTAGAAAATGTCATTTAATTTCTAGAATATGGAAGGACAGAAGTCAAATCAAATATATTAGTAAGATATATACCAATTTATGATCTGATTTTAAATGTTTCAGTTTAAGTTCCCCTGAACTACCTAGATCACTAGACAGAGCACATCCTCTACAAAAGCACAGATGAAGGTGGGGACAGATACTCTGCATACTGAAGAGCAGAGGTCCTATTCAGAAGGAGCTTTGAAGGTTGGATAAATGGACAACGGAAACCACAAGAAGTTCAGCAATGCATAAGTCCCGGAGCTGGGAAGGAATAACTCTATGTAATAGTGCAGGCTGTGGGACAACTGGATAGAAACCAGCTTTGGCAAAAATGACCTAAGGGAGATCTGTAGACCAACATGTTGAATGTTCTCTTAGAAGTATTACCTTCTAGTAAGGAAGACTGGCTAGATAACTGAGCAAAACTGTAGTCAGACCTAGAGGGCAATTATCATTTTTCTCTGTTCAGCGCTTGTAAGACTGCAGCTGGAATACTGTCCCCGGTTTGGGCTCTCTATGCTACAGACTGAACCTCCAGCAAAGCCTTCTAGCTTAAATTATTTTATGATTCTATGACTAGTACTTACACGCATCTCTGCCAGCTCTACGAAGGATATGAGCCAAAGAGAGTTTCATACTTTAAAGCCCACACATTCAGCTGAAATCTTAGTAACTTTTAGCACTAAACAATGTGACTCTCACATAAATGAAGGGCTTGATTTCACCTAAAGCCTGTAGCCACTCAGGCAACAAGTTCACACATTGGCAAGTGGGTATTCCAAGCCAAACTGGGTGAAGTACAGAAACTAGACCAAGAACTCTAGTGTCCTTTCAGGTCAAAGAAAAGCTCACATTTTGATAGAAGTTCCCCTAGTTTGTCTTGGAATAGCATGAATGATAATATGGATAAAAGTCTGCAACTACTGAAAAAGAACCAGGATCACAGAACACTTCAAGTTTGACACTAATCCAAGAGACATCCATATGCACATCTCAACTTATGAGAGATGATGGCTGAGAAACAAGTCCATTTCCATACAGTTGGGAGCAAAAATTATCAGACCTTAAATAAAAATGAGTTTTTCATGAGTAATACTATGTTTTTTTACTGTTACTGACTGGGAAACTATTAGGAAATAAACAATCTGAGGTATTAAAAAAAAAAAAAAAAAAAAAAAAAAAAAAGATGGTGATCTACCAAATGTATTATACAAATCATTTTATGTACCTCAGCAAGAAAAACAAACAAATCCAAACTAAAAGGTATGTTCTCTGATTAACTTGGGTAATATATGGTGATTCAAACATACAGTAAGGAAATTATTAACAGCAGTGTACAAATAGTATTAAAAAAAAAAAAAAAGAGTGAAAATTAATCAGGAAGAGACATAGTTATGATTAATGGTGACAAAAGGAGATTAGTTTTTCCATATCTAAACTTCTGGCTGTGAAAAAAGCACTGTTTCTTATAATAAGTGTTCACTTAGATTTCTATAGATGAGATATTGTAAATTACAATAGTTTCTAATAAAATACAATATTTTCTGTTTAAGTATGGCTATTGAAGAATGGACAGGGTTATAATGAACAGTTTTAGCACCATAATTGTATGGTTATAACTGTTACTTGGGAAACAGGAAACCTGGTCCTCCCAATCTGTAATGAAGCCCTGAAAGACGTCCTCATCAACAGGTTGAAATAGAAATACTTTCTAATCTTCTTTAGAGACTGGTCTCTTGTACGACCAAGAATGCATAACTATAGCTATGAAAGAAAAGTTTGACATTAAATGAGCAATATGGGAAACTACTTTAAAAAAAGAAAAGCCTTACGGTATATTTTAACATGCAGATGGCAACCTTTTTATCTTCCTCATGTTCTGCACCTTCCAATATAATTTAATTATCATAGAATAATAAAATATAATGCTACAGTGTCCTGGTTACCAGAAACATATAGAACACATGATATAGATCAGAACTGTAATAATATCTTATCCAGCCAAAACAAATGAACAAGGAGACTATGTGCCTAGAGGAGACGTAATCTGACTAAAAGCGGTAAAAAGGGTTAAGTATAACAAGATATTCCAAAACTGATAATTTAAATAAACCATAATGGACATTGGAGTTGTGGAAAAGAAGCATCCGGCTACTCAATACATAAAAGCCTTGCCATTTCAACACAAAAATAAATAAATAAATAAAAATAAAACAAACAAACAAACAAATAAATAAATAATAGTTTTCGAGTAGCAGATGTAATTCAGTTCATATCACAACTACAATCAGAAGGCACAATTCCCTTTATTTTTCACGACTTTTTTATTTTTTTTTTTCTTTTTTGTAAGGTGAATTTCACTGCATTTTCTTTTGGTGCAAACCCAAGGCAATTATTATCACTTAACAACTTACTTTCATGGATAAACATAAATAGGTGTTTAAAATTTGAAGGTGGAAAAAAAGATAAAAGCCTAACTTCTCAGAAAAAGAACTGCACTGGAGATTTTACCATCTGGTAGTATTCGATTACTGAAGCTTTATTTTTATTGGTTTCTGAAAAATATTACTACATTCAAGCAAGTAGATTAAATGCTATTAGCTTTAATAACTTTCTCAACAAAGTAATCTGTTGAACTGATAATGGATTTTCAAGTAAGTATACTCATTAAATCAGTTTTTACACCATTGTGCTTTCCCTGTTGGCCACATGAATCTCTAAATTTGACATTGCTAATTGCTATTATAATTTTGGTATCTAAGTACTTGATTAACTTCATACTGTGTTTAAGGCAGACACAAAGGTAATTGAAGAATCCTAATATGGAACATAAAGGATGTTTTCAAAGAAACCAAAAAATTCTGCTTGCCATTTCACTTGCTAGGAAATTAGCTGCAAAAATGTCCAGAGCAAAGCTACAAACAATTCAAACATTGAAAATTTAAGTTTTATTTGAACAACAATAGGCTAATTCTGCAGGTATAAGACAGGCACTAGTACTCATCAAAAAATTATTGATGAGAAAGGTCTGAAGCTGTTGTGCTTCTACATGTATACCCCAATTTAGATTTTTAGTTACTTCTACTTGAAAAATTGGCTCTGACTCTCCACATGGCTTGAGGCATAGTTTCAATACTACTTTTTTTGTGTCAAAAACACCTGTCTTTTTACTTTAGTGCCAGAAGGGCTTAGCATCTTGTCAGTGAAGTAACACAGCCTGCACATTTATAGGTGTCACTCACTTTACCATCTGTTTTTTAGGATAACAGTCACCACAATCACCCAGCCTCTCCAGAGGCTTTAACAATCTTTATGGATTAAGGGGTAGATCTACGCTGAAGAGCAGCTAGTGGTATCCCACTACTTCCACCTCATCTTTCATGTCCATAACCTTAACTCTACGAATACCTGTGAATTTGGTAACTCTGATACTAAATTTTCTGCCAGTAACTTTCTACCAGTTTTTTAAAGCGTTACAGCAAACAATTGTCTAAAAAATGTCTGCACATTGTACACTGAGAGAAAACTGTATGAAAACAGCCCTGGCACTGCTTCCAAACCTACATCACAGGAAACTTACTTCTAATCTCTAGGGATAAGACTAACATCGTCAGTAACACTAAATTACATTTCATTGATTAAGTTGTTAATCAGATAATTTGGCAAATGGATTATTAATAAACATACATTGTATGAAAATCCAGACTTAATTTATCTATTACTGAACAACAACAATAAAAGCCTTTTACTTTGCAGACTGGAGTTTTTGGGTGTTTTAAATTATTTTTTAGAGAAAGCACAATTTATTCCTGTTAAAATAAACATGTATCTAAATAGTGCCAAGGACCATATTACATCCCTTCTCCACAACAATGCAAGTAAGAGTTTATTAGAGACATACTGGATCAAAGTCAGAAGACAAAAATATTTTTGTTTATGGTTGACATCTCAATATTGCTGTGAGAAAAACATATAAGCTAATGACATTTAATTTGGACTATCATCCTTTAAGTTGGAATGGCAGAGAGAACAAGGTTTTAATTAGAACTGCATTTAAAGCATACTCAAATGTTTGCCTCAGCTGGGGACCTATATAATCCTAAAATATGAGACAGGTCCAAGTCTTGCAGCTGTACCTAATGAAAGAGATAATATCAAGCAAGTACCGTTTTGTGATCTGATGTCTATATTCTCTCAGAAACAATATGACCTCACCAATCCTTTGGCACATAAACATTTTCTTATAACTTCCCTGATGTTAAGGTATTAATTAAGAATAATTTATGCCACCTATGATTTTTCCTGGTCTGGATGTAGCACTTTATCATGCCTATAATCAGGAAGGGCCATATAAACTCTACAAATATGTTTCCTTGTTAAAATCCCAGCAAGGATTTCCTAATGATATATATATATATATATATATATTATTGTTAAATCTTGGTGTCTTCATATCTAAGGAACAGAATGAGAACAGATTACAAGGTAAATTTCCTGTTAGCTGAATATCTCCCAGATAGATATATAAATGTATAATCCTCTTCAAATTACCTGGAAAAGCACAGCCTCATCTTTTTCTGATCTCATGCATCATAATATATCACTCTCACCTTATTATCCTCTTCATTACTTGTCTTAGGACGTGTGTAAGGGTGGACAATGATTGTTGAGACTGTCCAGACTGGTTAAAAAAGTCTCTTCCTCTTAGAAAGCAGGTGGACAGATGCTGCTTCTGTCCCACATTTCTTTGTAGTTTAGCTGCCTGTCTGCCAAGTTAGAGAGTTTGAAAGCAACAGTAAATATGCTCATGTTGACAAAATGAATTTCTAAGACAGAGTATACTGTACAATGGAGAAAACATGTTTTATAACAAATCTGAGCATAGACTGCATCTGTTAGAGAGTCTAAACAAATAATTCTGTTCTCACTCTGCTGTCTTGCAGTGATTTATTTCAGCTATCTAAGTGAAACCTGATCATTTCTCTGATGGGAGATAATGGCTACTGTCCAGTCTTTGAGTTGTAAGTTGTGTGTATGCTGAACCCACTAAAGTGCTTTCTTTTCTCTCTTCCTAAAAAATTTGATGTGCTAATTACTTACTTGTGAAACAATATCTCTGTCATCAATCTACCATACTTTCAGAAGCAATTCATGCCATCACTCTAATACATCATCGCTATCACTCTTTAATTATTCTGCTCTGGATGGAGACAGTATATGTTGGTTAAGTGGTACTCCTGGCATTCAGTTGGAGCTGGCCAGTATTTTTCCACTAGGCCCTATTTTCTTCCCATTTTGAACTGGAAAAGCAGCAGCCTAGAATTCCTAAGCCAAGACAGCTTGTTCACTATATTATGACATTTAGGATATGTGGGTGGAGGAGGTTGTGAGTGATACTGCTCTGCCATCCCTGTAAAACACTTTAGTCTCTCACAGAGCAACACAGCAGTGTCAAAGTGATGCTTTCATTACTGTGGAAATATTACATCTAGCCATTAGTCTTCTCACTTCAATTAGCGACAGTCAGTTAAACCATAACCCCAGACTACTCTAGCTGTTGTCAACCTTGCCAAGTCAAACTTGTCTCCCATTTGGAAAACAAACTGGCAAAAAAATCTACTGTTCACCAGCCACACTCCATAGCTATGGAAAGAGGACAAGGGATCTGTCAAGTTTGAAAACACTCTATAATTAATTCACAGGTAAGGAAATGGCATAGGAAAAAAAAAATAAAGAGGAGATCTTCACAGCTATACAAATAACAGTGTTAATGTGGTGCAACTGCTGGAGATCCTCTTTACAGAGTTCCTTTTATTTTATTTTAAGCTTTTTATTTTTTATTTTTCTTCCCCCTTTACCTCCTCACCTCCCAAGGATTGTGGGAGGGGTTATATACAACGTGACAGGTTTGAACTAAGGAATATTGTTCAAAGAGTTACTTTTTTTTTTTTTTTTACTTTTTTTTTTTTTTCAGTGGGATATCAGAACTGGTTTGAAAGGTCAACTGTAAGCAGCAGTTCGTTCTTCTGCTGCTGAAATCCAGTTCAAATAGGCAGAAGATATTGTTCTATATCTTGAGTGACAGAGAAAACAAAAAAGTGAAGTTCTTCTGATAAATTCTGTGAGGCAAATGGTCTACCACTACAAATGGGCACAGCTTAACTGATGTCAAGTAGAATCTCATTTATTGAGAGAAATGAAGAATTTGGGTGCCATATCTGTTTGAGAGATCTCCTAAACAGCTGGTGCTGAGATCTGATCAGAGAAGATCAAAGTCTGCATATGTGTTAAATCAACATGAGATTTTAGATGTAAAAAAAAAAAAAAAAAAAGCCTTAAAGTGCTCAAAATAATGGCTCAGAACAGCACTTCAACCAACTTGGATTCGTAATAAAAAAATCTGAGGACATAACAGTAAAAACTTACTGTAGCCTGTACAAATTGGTTGTGAAAATGCTTTTGGTGTTGTTTTTTTTTTTTTATTATTATTATTTTATTTTTAATTTCTATTTATGTTGTAGTTATTTTGATATTTATTGTTGTTGTTGCTTAACCTGAAACCAAAAGCTTATGGCTGCTAAATACATGAGTATAGTCAGTATACATAAATTCCATGACATTGTTCATGCAAGTAAAAAAATAATACATTATTTAGAACACTTCTCTTTAAATGAGCTACTCTTGGAAATTAGAAGTTCTTATGGAAGTTGTTAAGGAAACATACTTTGTAGAAGTATAATGAATGAAATTTCCTTTGCAAGATATCTTTACATGATAAATAAATAAATAAAATTTGAAACTGTCACTATATTTCTTCAGAAAATACTATTCCAAGTTTGCCAAGTCTTGCAGTCCAGTTAGCTGCTCCAACACGACCTATCATTTTCAAACAAGACTTCTTTAGGTTATCCTTTCATGTGAAAATACTGTATGCAGTTTTTTACTACTAAAGGTCAGGTATCAGAGCACTTGGACTGAATAACAAGCAGGGATCAACATACTGCAAGTAGTCTGCTACCAAAAGCATTCTGCTAAATGACAGATGGCTGGCAAGCTGTAAGGATGCCGATATTAGGACAAACTAAAAAGGAGGAAAAAAAAAAAAAAAAAGGTGAGGGAGGGAGGGGAGGATGAGAAGAGAGACAAGAGGGTGGAACAACCTAAGAAATAGAAAGAGTAAGTATTAGAATGAACAATGTTTTAACATATCCATATTGGTCAGTCACCTGTGGGCATTTGACCTACTTCTATGATGTCCTCCTACGGTGATATGAGCTTTTCTTCTTCTCAGCAGGTAGTAATCTTCAAGGAAGAACTGCTGAGAACTGCAGATATCCCTACTTGCTGATCACCCAAATTGTATTCAGCGATATGGGCATTTCTGCAGTGCATACACCTTTTGCTCCCTCTTAATTTCTCATTTTCTCCAGACAATCCAAAAACAACTTATCAGAAGAAGATTGTAAAGTCTGAGAAAAAGTTCAGAACCATCTGCAGTGGGAAGTTCTGCGCACCTTTAATATGCAGTACATTCTGCATTATTTTTACACATTTTATAATCATATAATATAGGCAATTGGTAGTGTATTAGAAAACAAAATATTATAGGCGTCATGTATGATTTATGTTAACTTACAAGTTTTTATTAATTGTGTATTTCCCATGGGACTGTCTATTAAAAGTCAAGAAATTCATATTATCACCAAGCTCAGAGCTTCAGCTGAGTATAGGCATTTACAAAGAGCACTGGGTTAAATGTAAACCAGATATATTGTGAGATGCATTTGTAAAGCTTCATTCATTTTCAGCAATCTGGGCACATTCAAAAGAATTACCCTAGATGTTCAAAGCCATAGTAAATATGTTTTTGTTTTTGTTTTTGTTTTTGTTTTTTATATTGATAGTGCAGTAAGTATGAGCTAAAGTATGAACAATTTCTCAAAAATAAGTTCTTTACATCTCATAGTTCTCTTCCACTCTTTCTTTTTTGTATCTTTTCCCCCCTATCTTTCTAATAAGAAATAGAACCGCATATCTGCATTGATTTCTCAGGTAAGAAATAATGAAGGTAACAAATTCTTCATGAAATAACACAATTTTTCTCACTGCACATGCTAAACAGGATGCTGAGAATATTAGAAAATCCATTCTCTGTCATGATTACTATTTCATATTGCTCCACTATAGTTAAAATAATAAAGGAATATACATTGCAGTCTCAAATACACTTTGAAACTGATTAATAGAATTAAACAGTTATATTTACATTGCAACAATTTTACATCTAAAGGCAAAATGAAGTTTACAATTGCTTTAAGCTCTGCACAAATTAGCACATCATCGAATATTAATGAATTATTCCTTTATATCAATTGCTATGCAAATAATACTTGTGTCAGAATTTATAATTACATTTACTTCAAGATAAAATACATGAATATTTAAATTAAAAAAGACTTGCACAATAAAGTGAGTAAATCAATTAAGACTCATGGCACAGTTTTAATAATCTAATGGGTTTGTTGCTGATTTTGCAGAATGAGGTGACAGTAGTTTTTCATGCTGATTTCTAATGATTCTGAAAACTCTGTAGCATCCAAAAATAAAAAACAACAAAAAAACAAAAAACTCTATAAAAATTTTGAAATCAAACAAAATTCATATTACATCATACATTATTCTACCTTGACAGTTAAAAAGTAAATAAAAAAACTAATACTAAAAATTCTTGTTATCTTCATTATACATTTTCTATCACCAAACCTAGGGGAAAGCTATATCATTACTAGCTTTTTATTTGCTTTCCACCCCTCCCTCCCCCTGCCTCTCCCCCGCTCTAGGAATATGTTTGTGGGTTTTTTTTTGTTTTTTTGGTTTTTTTTGTTTTTTTCTTTTCTAGTTATCTATATTATATTTATAGAAGAAGACTGCATAATCATGGGTTGAAATCTTCATCTTCCTAATATAGTATTAGAAGAAAAAAAAAAAAAAAAAAAAAAAAAAGCTATAAAATCACCACAAAATCGAATAACTACTAAGTGGTTCTACAAAAAACATCACAGAATAATAAAATGGTTTGGATTGGATTGGAAGGGATCTCTGCAGATCATCTAGTACAACGTTACAGCTTCTCTGGGCGGTACATTCCAGTGCCTCTGCACCCTTTGAGTGGCAATTTCTCCTCTAATATCTAATCTAAATGTTCCCTCCTCTAGTTTAAAGCTGTTTACCTCTGACTATCACTATCTGCCTGTGTAAATAGTCAGTCCTCCTCCTTTTTATAAGCTCCCTTCAAGTACTAGAAGGTCACAAGTAGATCTCCTTGGAACCCTCTCCTACCCAAGCTAAAAAAGCCCAACTCCCTCAAACCTTCTTCATAGGAGAGATGCTCCAGACCTCTGACTGCATCAGTTTTCTTTGCTTGAATTGCAGGATGGCTTGAACATGCTCCTAAAACACAAGTATGTCGAATAACAGAGGGTGTTTGTTTTTTTGTTTTGATGTTTTTTTTTGTGTGTGTGTGTTTTGTTGTTGTTGTTGTTTTCTTGTGTTTTTTTTTTGTTTTTTTTGTTTTTTTGTTTTTTCAGGAATAAGCCATAGCAGAGGTAATAATAAGAAAAAGCAAATGTTTAAGAGGTCAGAGAAGAAACTAGCCTATTAGCAGCAACAGTACAAATTCCATACTTCATTTTTTTTTTTTTTTTTTTTTTTTTTTCACCAGAGACTACATTAACAGGGAACTCTTTAATTTAACAAGATAGTCCTAAAGTATAGAAGCTTTTACTAATCTCATGGCATACTGCTGGTGTTCAGGTTATTAAAACGAATTATACAGTTCCACAAATGGGATCAACTCTGAGTATACAGTAAAGTCAGGGCTGGATTTCACTACTGTGAAACAAATGCATATAATTAATGATGGTGTGAATCACTCTTGAGGAGGGCATCAAACCAACAGAGGTCTGAACAAGGATGCTTTGTTTTCTCCTTTTTGCCATAATGGCTATTTCTTCCTGATGCTTTTTCTCTTCTGTCATTCAAAGAGATGTTTGGCCACCAGGACTAGAACCAATTTCAAAACCCGTGAATTCAGCAAATGCAACATGTACTGCTATTGTTTTGCACTACAGCTGCTGCAGTGGTGAAATAGCTATACGCCTACCATATAAAGTAATGCTCATGAACTATATGGAATAAGTATGCTTGACCAAAACAAATTTCTGATAACTATCACGCAGATATCACACTACCGCAATTTCATAATGGTCTAAAATAGCAAAGCTTCATCTCCCAGCCCTATAGAGTTAATGCTGAGCTATTAACCATGCATTAGAAGAGGGACTATAAGTCCCACCAGCAACTTAATGCAGCCACCGTAGCCAGAGCCATGCATTCAGTGAAGCAGTACTTTTCCTTTTGCTGTCAATCTTCAGGACCAGAGCAGCAGGGTTTTATTTTATCTTTCCTTTTTTTTTTTTTTTCCATTTCACAAGGGTATTTAAAATTTGATCACAACAATGGTTCAGTTCATATGCATATTACAAACTGCTTTGGGGACTGCTCAGTGCAAAATGGGTGGATAATGTTACAGATTAACTTGACTCTGGAGTGTGAACTGTCAGCTATATCCTTCAGCTGGGGAAAAGATTTTAAACACTACCTGGAAAATTGTGAGGCCTAATCTTTCTGCTGCGCTGGCTTGCAGTATAATCCGCATAATGTGAATGTGCTTTCCATCTGACTGAGGCAGGCATGCTGCTAAGTGATTTGAACGATTTGCCTGGTATAATAACCAGTTTTCTCTGTCTCACTGCATGCCAGGAACTTCCTGAAAATCTTTGCCTATGGCTTGACACAGACTGCTGAGTAGCCACAAAACTGTTTGATAAAAGCACCCGTTTTGTCCAGTATAAATCAATAGAATCCTGCTGCAATAGCTGTATTTGACTACAGCACTCAGCTGTTATCAAGTAGAGGACCTGTTCCGACTATTTTAACTTCAGAGTATGTATCTTTTTCCCAGCTGGTCTTCAGCACAGCAGGGATAGCTCTGGTGTGTGCTCAGTATTTTAGCCAAAGAATGTTCAAAATTCACAGCAGTCCACTGGCCTCCAGACAAAGATTAACAGAAAATGCATTTCAATGCAGATACTAAATTCTTTTCCAAAAGCAAAGTATACAAAGCATGATTCCTCAAATATGAGCTTGTAAACCTGAACTGGAAAGATTTTCCAGTAATTTCTCCTGTCTTTCATACCTGACACCAGGCTATTTTTTTTCTAGGATACTCTCACAAGTAATTATAAAACTTGAAATTAGTTGAAAGAATTTATTGCCAATGAAAGTAAGCTGGAAAAACTCTCCTAACATCAATGATCAAAATGTTATTGTCCTCAATTTCTCTGTAATGTATTTTTGCTCATTAAAGCAGTTTTTAGGTAACAAGACACAGTATGTTTTCTGCATAACACCATGGCATTGCATGAATAATTAGCTTTATTCTCCCTAAAATTGAAATTACTTACAGAGAAAAAGAAGTTGTGTTTTTCTTTTCTAAAGCATTATGCTATTAGAGCTAGAAAAAATAATACAAGTTAAATGTTTCTTCTTCTGTTATTTACTTTTATAACTTTTAATGATTTTACATCTCTAAGAACGTGGAGAAAAGATATCAAACCATGTGCAATCCCAATAAGTTGATCTGACAAAACAAGTAGGAATTTGGTGACTAGAAATTTTACTTGCAACATGGGGCTAATAATCTCATACCAACTCTTGGTTCTACAGAAGTGGTTGACAATTTTACCTTTACTCCAAAGAATCCAGTTTTCCAACCTTTCACAGACTTCCATAACACGAGAATATTTATACCTTAATATGGTGTAAATGTGCTATAAGAGTAGTACTTTTAATGGTGGTGAAATAGTGCTTTTGTGCTCCCCAGGCATATAAAAGAAATAAAAACACCTCTAAAAATGTGACAGGCTAGGACTAGGCTACACCTAGCAACTACTGGTATACAGAAAAGATGTTTCCTTACAGCAGAGTATCACAGTCTAGGAGATGGATGGCAATTCTAGCATTGGTTGTATATTGAATAGACTGCTTTGGAAGAAAAATTATCAGACAAATTGGTAACAATTTGAAATAAACAATTCAATTTTCAGTTCTGAATAAGGACGTAGCAATTGCTAGCTTCTCATTTTGACCCAAGTTCCTGTGAGAGTGCTTGCAAGTTATCCATTCCATTGGAATTAAAAATAATAATAATAATCTGAAAAGATAACACTACATATTTGTCACATTAAAAGTAAGAAGAAGAAAGACAGAAGGGAAGGGAGGGAAGGGAAAAGAAAAAGGAAGCCTGCATATGCCCAATGCTAGACTGTAAAAAAAAATAGCTTGAACATCTGTGTGCAGATATGACATGCTAATATAGCCAAACACAGTTACAGCCAAAGGGGATCTGCTGCTTAGCTGCCTCGAGTAATTTACAGTAAAGTTGTCTCCTAAGCATACACAGTTAACTTACGCATACAATTTCCCAAAGGTTTTCGAAAATGCTACAGGAGACTCAGAGACTCAACATGCTCAGAAGCACAAGGTGGTTTATGTTAGTGACGATCTCCTCATTTCTCCAAATGACAGCTTTTTTTTTTTTTTTTTTTTTTTTTCCTTGAGTGTCTCTCTCTCCTTTTCAAGTAAATTCTATGGAAGACTGAAAAAAATGTTTTACATTTTCATTCTGTTCAATTAATAGATATTAAGAAAAACATGCAGGAAAAATGAGTTAGCACAGTTTTCACATATGTATTCAGAATCAGCTTGAGTTGAGACATTCAAAGTTCTTCATTGCGTTTGTGGCTAAGGCAAACTGATCATCTTGCAGGCACATAATCCTTATGCAGGCACAAGAAAGGTCAAGACTGCTTAAGTTTTAGGAACATTAATATCTGCTTATTTCTTTTAGGCACAGTTCAATCTGTGTCTGCTAAATACAAAAACTAAGTTCTATTTAAATTTAAGTAAGCTATAATGATTTATTTTTTTTTTTTAAGATAAATTATAAATATAAATTGACTGCTTAAAATTTTACAAGAGATTTCAACTTCAGTTGACACTTGTATGAGATGGAGCTTTAACTCATTAAATTACACGTCTGCAATCTATTATTAGGTTTTACTGTATTAATTAGTTGCACACTGAGCAACAAAATTAGTGTTTGCTCATCTTGAACACAGACATCAGGACATGAAAACAGAACAAGCAGGTACAGTATAAAAGCATAATTTAACATTGCAAAATCATTAATAATGTTTCACAACACAGCTCAGATTTAATAAAGAAATAATGGCCTTGACTGAAAAAAGACAGAAGGAGACTTGTGATATGGCTGCAAAAACAAGGTGCATGAAAGAAAACACTGCAAGTATTAAAACCTGTAAGTTAAGAATGGAGGTTGCAGTGCATGCAGGAATGATATCTGGTAAAACCAAAATAATCCTGCAGAGCAGGCAAACAGGCAGGGAGTCTGATGGAAACAGAATAATCCTGCAGAATATGCAGAACTTGTACAAGTCGTGATCCCAAAAATAAATGTCACGAGCAGCTGAGATCACCCAATTTTCTTCTGGGAAGGAGGCAGAGGATCATAAAACACCAGGGGAATTTTATGGGGAAAGAACAGGAAGAAAGAAGGTAGTAGCAATCTGTTCTGGCTTTCCTCCTCAAATTATTCTTTAAACTGATGGATTATAGGTATCACAACAGACTAAAATGACCTCCATTCAGTGGTTTTGTACACTTGTAACCAGTTTAAAATAAGCTTATCACAGGCAATTGATAGTGATTAAGAACCACTGACAATAGGCACTCTTAATGAATATAAATTCAGTAAAATGTCATTTTGAAGCTTGAAACTGAATGTTTTTGAAGTCTTCTAAATATTCCCATCTGATCTAGTGTATAGATATCTACAGATATTCAGTTGTAACATTACATTTATATTCTAAATTTTCATGGGAATTTAAAGCAAGGAGCGACTGAATCATATACAGCATTTCCACCTGACTGCTATTTTCTTATAAGCCAATATAGTCTTTAGGAAGTTCCAGTCTTTTTCTTCACAGTTCTGTATGAAATGATTGTAACCCTGGGCAAACACAAAAAGCAACATTAAGGCTGTCTACTGTTCTGGACTATGTGAATATACTATATGTGGATGTACACAAGTACATATGTACACCAGAGAAAGTGAGTGTTAGGATTCATCTTTTTTATCTAGACTGAGATGATTTCACAGTGTATGAACATCCACTTGTATCATTTAAAATTAATTGTATGTATATATATGTAAACACACGTTATATGTTTTATGCATTTTAGAGAAACACAGTAAGTGAAAGGAGAGTGCTCATACCTCTCTTATATTCTCAAACCAAATCACTGTTAAGTGAGAGTTTTACAAAGTAGTTTGGTTTCTTCATACACAGTTAAAGCTCATCTCCCTCATTGTGAGACAGACTTGCAGAATAAAGGACTTAGCATACAGAAGATCATAGAAGAGAAAATAAAAACAAAAAAGAGAACCACATGCACATACAAAACATGTTTTTAATGATTTTGAAAATCTATAGAACTTTTGCTTCACTTTTCAGTCTATAAAAAGAAAGAAGAAAAGAAAATACAGAGATAACTACTACACTTCCTCCTTATTTAATTATATATTATTTGACGGTAATTTCTACATCATTGGAATAATTTATGGAAATAATGATGTTAATGGTGAGGATATTAGTGGGCTTGTTAATCTGTAGTAGCTATTTCTCCTGACCTTATTTCCTTTCCTGCTTGCATACAGTTTGAAATTTCATCTGACTACAATCGGGTTTATTGGAAATAATAATGTATGTGTTTCTTCATAAGCCACCAGCAGGCTAACTAACTTGAAAGATGAATTACATCATCTACATTAACAGAATATAGTGTAGTGTTGTGGAGTCTGTTTCTTTGTCCTTTTACTGCCTTCATTTCCTTCATTCTGAATGTGATTCCAACAATTGAGAACTTTCGTTTTTATCATGAAAAGCAGCTCTATGAGAGCATCATTAATAATACACATTATACACTGTAATTTATAATAGAAGGTTGTTTATCCAATGGCTGGGAAATGTCCTGAAACCTAAACAGTCTCTGAAACAAATTGGAATTGCTATGAACTAAAAAATCCTTCATGATGTCAATGGGTGTGTGATATGAAGATATTTTTTTAACATTATTTACTTTTAAATTATAAATATATATATTAAATTTTAAATTTAAATAAATTTTAAAGCAAATTATATATATATATATATAACATTATATATATATACACATAAAACATTTTATATATATTTTATATATATTTTATATATATATATATATACATCTGCTATTTTAGATAAGCTATTCAATTAACACTTTCCTAGCAAGAAATTACTTTGTGAAAGGAAAAATAAATAAATAAATAAAATCATTTAAATCTTTTATGTAAACTCATACTGAGGTCTGTCCTACTTACAAAAGTGTTTAAGTATGCAAAAATCAAGCACACAAAGAGGCATGACAGCAACTTGGAAGCAAAACTGATACTCATGCTATCTGGTCTGTTTATCACGGCACTGCCGAATTTAAGTACAAATTGTACTTACAATTTAAGTACAAATTTAAGTACAGTTACATTTTCTTTTTATAAAAGTCATTACAAAAATACTATTTTGATGATGTTTCATCATTTCCTGTTATTCAGTAAAGAAGAGTCCATTACAAAATCTAAAAGGAAATTGAAGAGAAAGGCTTAGTTTTTGACAGTTTGTAACTGTAATGATATAACTTCCCTTAAGATAATTTTGTGATAGCCTCTTACCAAGTATTTCTGTACTTCCCTTCATAACTATTCAAGCCTACTTGTTGACATACAGGATTCAGGGGAAGGAGGCAGTGGAAAAGGTAATTTATTTTGTGTAACAGAAATGCTCCTAATAAATCTCTATTGCATCTGCACAGAAGTATGGAGGATGAAAGGATAATTAGTGTCCCCCAATAAACTGAAATTCTCAGTGGAAAACAAAAAATGAAATCTACTTGTTTTGCAATTGGTGAAAGAACCAGACTACTGATTAGCAAGATTAATGGATGAAATTAGTCATGAGACTATTTATTTTTTTCAGATACAAAAACTAGATAACTGACTAGAAACTCAGTGAAACTGTCAGGGGGGTTGTGGAATCTCCTTCTCTGGAGTTATTCAAGAACCTCCTGGATACCTACCTGTGCATCCTGGTGTAGGGAATCTGCAGAGGGGATTGGACTCACTGATCTTTGGAGGTCCCTCCAATCCCTCTGATTTTGTGATTCCATGATTCTGTGAAGCACTTATGTTATCATCCATACTATCAATAAAAGCAAAAGACTACTAGCAAGTTTCTGTTTTAATTCCTTCCCTCCAGCTCCTTCCATGACCTCTAAAGCTTTCTCAACCTACAAACTGTTCCTACGGTTTTCAGATCATTTTCTGATACTTGTCTCATGCTTCCTATTTCTAATTTATAAAGTACTAATTTATCTATTGCTTGCAGTATATTTTTCTATTTCTCTCACACACAAATTTTACCTAAAATTAGTTGCTACCAATATTTATTGCATACAAAAGCACTTCTTGTTCCTCCCATGCCTCAAAATAGAATATTTTATTAATAAAATACATTAGGTATACATTTGATACAATTCATAGGACTTTATATCATTATTTATTTTTTAAGTAAGGACTTGCTTCCTCCATTTTCCTCTAAAAAGCTGTAAAACATTAGGAAATCATCATTACCACAGTATCATTACACTCCCACACATGTTCCATAAAAAGGTATTTCTGGTGGTGAAAAATAAAATCATTCAGAACATCTGCCCTTGGACTTGGACAATCATGAAGCAAAGATTTATTGTACTTTCGTTGAACTTAATTTCACCTCAGTCAATATAACCTTTTGGGTTAATAACTCCTGATGCTCACCTCTACAGAAGTCAGTACCACAAGAAGTATGTGATAGCATCAGCTTCAGTTAAAGCTGAAAAATAGTTTCTATTATAGCTACCTGCTTTCAGATTCCCCTCCTTATTGCTGCGCCAAGAACACTCTGAATAACTTGAAGCATTCAGAAATCTGCCCCATTCAGGTTGTTACTCTATAAGATTCTGTGATTTTGTCCAGTGATGGGAAATCATGGATAAAGTAGAAAATATATGTGAAGGAGATGTCTAAAGAGTTTACATTTAGTTATAATTCTGATAACAACTTTTGACAGCAGTTTTATCCTTTCTCTTCAGCAGTCAGCCTCAGTAAGAACTACATGCAATGAATATCTTCTTTTCTGATGTTTTCTCACTGTCAAAGTTTCTGTTTTTAAGTTTCTTAAGAAGGTGATTCCTTGAAAGCAATAGCATTTAGCTGCTGTGCCATATTGGGTTCTTTACATTTGTATCCAACACTCACGGGTCAGTAAGAAACTTGTATTAAATTATTCCAGAAAGAGTAAAAACATGGCATAGAGTATTAGAATACAGGTAAAACTATATTAAATACAAACATATGTGTGGGGGGGTGAGGTGGGAGGAGGTGAGGAGCAGGGAGGGGAAAAGGTGTAAATGAGGCTATGCCTCCATTTTCTCAACTATGAGAAGGCCAAACCAAAGTGAGATCTAATTTATCTTACCTAGCTTTTCACAGAAACACAGCTCTTTTTCACTGTGGTAACATCCTCTTTAAGAAAAACTCTCCAAGCTTTTTTCCATGCTCACCAGTTACTAATATAGCATACTGGGACTCTCCCCCATATTGTTTAGAATACAGGTGTGTCAGTATGTTGTGGTTTGTCTTAGTTTCAGTTAGGATTAAATTATTTTCTTCAGGATGTCTTACATGATGCTATGTTCTGGCTCTAGGAGAAAGCAACATTGATAGTACACCAATATTTATACTTGCTGCTAAGCAGAACTGTACAAAGCCAAGCCCATTCTCACCTAAGGGCTCAAGGAGCTGGGGGGGAAGAGAATTAAGACAGCAGACCAAAAATGGCCAAATGGATATTCCATGGTATCAGCGCTTCTCCATCTAGTGGCCCAGCCTGGCACTGGATGCACACCAACCATTCAGCATCAACCAGAAAACTGAAGTTCTACAACAGTCTTGGCTGATAACCAGGGCACATTACTTCAAAAGTAGAAAGTCCTCCAGTACTAGAAATTTATAGCACATGGATAGCCATGAAAAGTCATCTCTTCTATACAACTCCCTATTTCCCTGTGCTTCTTTCTCTAAGGTAGAGTACTAAGTTACTATTACATGAGAAAAGGGAGGAAATACATTTGAATGTCCTAGATTAATGTTGGGATTATTATAACTGTCATATAAATGCAGGAGTAAAAAGAATTGAATTTCAGGAATGTTTTTGTTCTGTTGTTTTTTCTTCCAGTGTGTGCAGGATGGACCATCAAAATGAGATACTTCTTTGAAGTTAAAGAAATATACATATATATATATATATATATATATATATATATATATATATATGCTTCCCACTTTGAAACACTCATTTAATACTTTGCTTATTTACTTTTTTTTTTTTTTTTTTTTTTTTTTTTTAGCATCAGAGATCTTGCAGTAGCTCTCAAGTTGGCAATTAAACTGCAAGCAGGAAATCATACTTATTATTCTTGTAAGAGAAATTGAAGAATTCTAAAGGAAAAGGAATTACATGCAAGAGAGAGCCAATTTGTAATTTAAAGTGCAATGTAAATGGCACTTCTCATCCTTGAAGTCTGTCCCTCCCCTTATCAACTACAGTTAATAATATTAAACATAAATGGACAACTGTTCTTCTGTTTAGAAAGGAAGAAATGTATTGCTGGTGCTATTCAAAACTGCAGAATAAAATCCACACTGTTACTGACTTCGACACAACTTTGCATTTAAGTCCCCAAACTTATGGGGAAAAAGGAAATTTTCTAATGGCAAAAACATACCCTACAGACACAGCATGCATCCATGCCAATGATAATTCTGATTTCAATTAGAACTTACTAGCTCTCTTGTGCCTCATTTTTACAAGGAAAATAAAATTGAGAAAGGCATTGCTGTGATTAGCTCCTAGAGCCACCTTTTCTGAGTAGTCTGAAGTGACAGCCACAGGGGTAAAAATGATTGTACTAAAATGTCTACTAATGAGGCCCCTGTAGTACTGCTCCAAGAAGGACCATTATATGCTACATTTGTCAATTTCATCTCTTTGGCTTTCTTTTTATCATCTGGAAATACACTGATTAAAAGAGTTGGGTTTTTTTAAGGCATTATTCTTGTTTAACCTTCATAATAATGCTCATTGCCTTCCTGTGCAGCTAAAGTGTTCCAAATTAAAGCTCCACACTTCCTACTGACTTTTGCCTAGTTTCTTTAGATAGTTTATGATAACAATGCACAAACTTCTGCTGCTTGTGGAAAGGAAAGCATGAAAAATACCTGCAAATTTCCTTGTTAATGCAAAGCAATGAGTCAAATGGAAAATAACAAAACTTACTCTGTTTGTGTTGAAGACAACGTGAGTCCTATTATCTCTGTGATGATCAAATAAACAAGGGAAATAAATAAGAATGAACTGAAATTTTAAATAAAATATAATTAAACCATAATTAAGATAGAAATGTCAGATAGGGAAAACAACAACAACAACAACAAACAAAACAAAACAAAAACCAAACAAAAACATAATAGGGAGAGGCCGCAGCTGTTCAGATGAGTAAAGAGGAAAAATAAAATTGATTTCTTAATATGAAATTAACTGCCTAATTCTGTAACTTCTACCAGGAAAAAAAAAAAAAAAAAACAGGTATACAAAAAAATTAAAATTACTGTATATGTGGTTCTTAAAAAGCTTGATTCACTTGTGTACAAATTACTCATGAGTTACATTCTAGGAAAAAGTTAAGGTTCTCCAGGAACTGGCAAAATTGCAGAATCACAGAATTGCAAGGGTTGAAAGAGATCTCAAGAGATCACTGAGTCCATCCTCCTATTAAAGAATGTTCTCTACAATAGGTCACAAAGGCAGCTTTTCTTGCTGTATCTAAAACTGTAACATTAAGGAACAACTGCCTTTATTGTACTGAAATCTAATGGCAAAGAGAAATCCCAAACTGACTAAGAGACCAAATATGTAACACAGGCTCAAACTTAAAAAAATAAAAAATACCCAGTACTGAAGCTTGTGTTGTTCTTGTCTCATAACAATTAAGGACTGCTATGATTTAATAATTATAGACTACTGTAATAGACCTTTAAGCAACTGTAATGTGACTTTTAGAAATACGAAGTCTCTAAGAAGTGTATTTTAAAATAAAAAAAAAAAAAAAAAGTGGGGGGTTGAGGGAAAAAGTGCATATATATCTACATTTATTCACACAATTTATTTATTTATTTATTTTACATTGGGAGTTCAAGCATGTGTTTATTATTAATTGTAATATTTTAGAATGCTCTCCAAGCTAATCCAACCTTTGCATAAATATTTTTGATGGATTACATGGAACTAACTGAAATAAGGACAGATCAGTCTTGATTAATTCTGCTGTTCTGTCAGCTTTTGAAGGATGCATGTTTTTGAGAGACGTGCAGCTTGGAATGAGAAGTATGGAGCCTTGATAAAAGAGAGTGAGAATGAATTCTCACTTTTATCTTCTAGTGGGGAAATTATAGTGTTTCTTTTCTGTCTTCAAAACATTAAAAATTTGTATTGGCTCTAACCAGTAATGCCAATTAGAGTTCATGTCTTCTTTGTTTTTTGTTTTTGTTTGTTTGTTTGTTTATTTTTTCCTTTTGTTTACTCACTCATTCTCCAGGCAACAGTGTCTTTTCCTGATGAACTGGTGAATTACTTCATACACCTGACCAGTAAGTGTTTTGAAGACTTCTTGTAGCAATTTGGGGGGTTGGACTCAATGAGCTCTGGAAGTTCCTTCCAGCCCTTATTATTATATGATTCTGTGATTTTGTGATTAGACTTCCGTATCAAGTAGTGTTTTATACTTGAACTATGTCAATGTCCACTGTCCTGACAATGGAAATACAATTCCATTATAAAAGAATCAGTTTGTTTTTACCAAACCATACTTATTCTATTTTCCTAGATTTTAACAGCAAGGTAGTTCAAGGGTATGTGTTATGCATCATATATGTATGTTACTGATGGTCAGAATGAGCATCAAAAGCCGCTAGTACTCAGAGTACTAAATTTAAAATAATGTAATGAGTTTAGATTTTTATGTCTGTTAAATATTTTGGACTCTCTAGAGATAGTAGGTTATTCTTTGTTATTCTTTTCTTTATTAGGTGAAGCCTGCAACAGTTCCTTTCATCTGCCAGTTTCCAATTATTAAAATTGTAGAGATTTTTTTGATCCCTAATATTAAGTCGCTGCTTATGAAAGTTTAGCCCTTTCACTGAAGTTAAAGTCCCATTCGTTCTGGATGAAATAAAGATCTAAATCCTTAAATCAGCTTCTCTTTTCTTCTGTCTTTTCTGGCAGTAAAAATGTAGAAGCAGTCACTGGAGATATATGGTAATCCCCTTTGCATATTATCTGTTTAGTTAAAACATTACTTTTTTTTTTTTTTTTTTTTTTTTTTTTTTTTATCATGCTTCATCCAAACTCTTTCAGAATCTTGCCTGGCTCTTTGCCAAGTGAGACACGGGCAAGACATTTTGTTGCCTTGGTCTTAATGAGAAAAAGCAGTCCTTTCATACAGCCCCCATCTTCAGTCTAGGTTGTTGAAAGGCCAAGAGTTAGCAACTGTAAATCCCAGAACGATCTGCTTTTGAAATAAATCAGAAACAAAGCCAGGGTGGGTCTGTAATCCTTTTTAATCAGTTAAGTATGCCTTCTACTGAATGCATCATACAAGAGCTGAACTGTTTCTGTTCTGCTGTTAAACAAGTATTACACCGATATTTTGACTTTGCTGTAGAAACTGTAGCAGCACATACCAACCAATGTAGTCCAGTCTTACCTATAACTAATTAGTACTACTTTATATCTTATCATAACACATAATCCCAGGACTACATACTAATTTCACTTTTATTTGCTGTACTGCATCCCCCAAATACACATTAAGAAGTATTAATAACTTACCTCTAGACCTTTTTCATCCCTTTATAAAACCAATAACTACTGACCAGTAACTATTCTTCCATCTCTTACAATACAGTCTCATTTCTCTAAATGTTCTCAAACATTCATAACTTTTCAAAGTAGAGTCTGACTTGTGCAATTAATAATAGTTTATTTACTTGAATATTAAACTGGTTGTTAGTCTATTAAGCCAAAGACAAACAAATAAAAAACAAAAGTTTTTTTTATAACAATAACTTTAATTAATCACAGGGAGTGTGATTAAGTACACTATGCTTTACTTTCTCCATTATAACTTGTTGAATATCTCCATTTGTGACCAATTATTCAAACAGCCCCATTTTAACTAAAATGTTTTTCCTTTTTTCGTCATTTACTTCATAGTGTATCAGTTCTTCAAATTTATTTAAATCACATTCAGATATTTATGAGTTACTATGTTTATACTGATAAGCTGTTGTGAAAAATGCTTGGAACACTATTTGAATCACTTAATTCTGAAGTATGACTGCAAAAAATGTGGGTCACTACTAAACACTAAAAATACTGAGAAAATACAGGTATGATAAGTAGGAAAGGCATGAAAATGACAATATTGAAAGCCAGATTATGATTTTTTTTTTTTTTATCTTTCCTTTTAAAATATTTCCACTAATTTATCTAAGTTTGAAATTTTGACTGATTTTAGTAAATTGCCCTTGCAAAATTACATTCTTTTGGAATAGTCATGTGAGTTTTAACGTTTCACACTGCTGACTAGAAGGGATTTGCCAGCTTGGGAAAATGCCAGAATTTGCATTTTCATAAAGATATGTCAAACAATAAACTTGCTTAACATCCTGTGACAGATTTGGTGAAACTGTGTCATGTAAATGTATTACTGCACTCACTACCCTTTTCTGCAGAAACTATTTTAAGAGAGACAAAACTAAAAAACAAATTCATGCATTAATTTATTTTTTCAGCTGTAAGCTATAATTATAAGCTATAAAATCTGTTTCTGTAGTACTGTAACTTGGATGAAATCCAACTCAGGTTGGACATTAGAAACAATTTATTCTCAGAAATAGTGGCGAGATATTGGAAAGGACCGCTCAGGGAGGTGGTGGAGTCACTGTCCCTTGAGGTGTTAAAGAAAAGTGTATATGAGCCACTGAAGGGCATGGGCTAGTGGGCATAGTAGTAATGGTTTGGTGGTTGGACAAGGTGATCTTAGTGGTCTTTTTCAGCCTTAATGGTTCCATGATTCTAAAGTTTAAGAAACATAATTTTCATGAGGAAATCTCAAATTTAACAGCTAACTCTACAATGACACAGTTGAAGTAGGAATAAAGACCTTAATTTCATCTACAAAGTGCAAAAAGAAAGCTGTTCAGGAAGGCAGATGCAATCAGAAAGCGATAGAGGTGAGAAAATCGAATATCTAACAATGACAAGGTAACAAGGTGTAGTGTTCAGGCAAAATCTTACACTTTAGATATTACTTCTACTGTTTTACCAAACTCAAATTCAACAACTAAATTAAAAACCATTAACTGCATTTGAAAATATTGCCCTATCAATATTATACATTACTAAAAATTTTATAGTAGCAGTAATAATTATTAGAAAAAGACTGAGAGTTTTCATAGCTTTAATCATTATAATAAAAAAGCAAGCACCTTTTTTTTTTAATATATTAAAATTGAAAATATTAAGTCAATATATGCATTGTTATTTCTTTCTTTTGTATGTATATATATATATTTCTTATATACATTTATATATGGTTGCTGAAAAAAAAAAAAAAAAACAATAACAAAAACAAAACAAAACAACTGTACTCAGAAAAATAAAACAAAATAAAATGAAGGATCCCTTCATTTTGGATATAGTTTTCCAGAGAAAGTCACTGGGACTTAATCCGTAATCACTGCCCATAGGAATTGTTAATGTCACATGAAGTGTATAGTGTATAGCCAGTTAAGGAAGCACTATGAAAGCCAAGCAAAGCAAGAAGATATTTTATAGCTCATCAGCTTTTCAAATGGAGCATAGAGGTGCTGAGAACATTTATTTGATCTCTGCCTCCATAGTTGCAAAAAATATAACAAGCTTACAAGATCTAGCATTTTGCTGAATTGCAAAAGAGTAAGTCAGAAGTTTTTTCCTACACGGTGAGGGGTCAGAAAATAACAATACAAACAGACAAAAAAACCTAGCAAGGCAACCTGCATTTGAGTGCTGGAAACAACCAAAGCAGTGATCATTATATTTTTCATAAGATTTCTTTGCTTTTATCCACTGAAACATTCCAAACAAAGAATAGAATTTCTGCTCTGATTATTTCTTCTTTGCTTTCATTCTTTTGTTTGCGGAACAATAATGAAGTCGATCATGTATGGATAGACATGCTGGAGCAAACCATTCCACAGTAGCTGGCATTGCCAGCTTTCAGATATAACTGAAGCCAATTTATGACAGCTTAAAATGCTGTCCTTTTTCACAAAACCTTACTTCTCCTTTCCACCCTAAACAGCATTCTTTGGAAATGGCATGAAGAAAAGTACAATGGTTTAGGTAAAGTGTGCTCTATGATAAACCACCAGTGTAGAGAAAGGTGATTCCGTATACAAATCCAGTCATAATTCAATGCTGAAATGTCACTATCTCTGGAAGGATAATACATGTCAATGACAGATACCTAATTACCTTCATATAATCATACATGATGGATGAAATTTAGGTGTACCACAAGCTAAATCGTAAAAGCACCAAATCCATTCTGATTTTAAAAATGTCATTACAATTGATAGAGATGGTTAAAATGTTATTTCAATAGCCGATAAATATACACAATTAAAAACAAAGACTAAATTCCAAAATATTTTATGATTCTAAATTAAGAATAACAAAGCTTTGTGAGGTCTGTTATTTGCTTGATAAATTATACAGCCTTTAGAGCATAGCCAACTATTTGCTATAAGGAATGTAATCTTGCTTAGAAGTATAATCGCTACACTAGAGTTATAAGAGAAAAAATGAGAAAATGTATTTAACACCCCACAGTTGAAATTTCTGGTTTTGTTGTTGTTGTTGTTATTGTTTGTTTGTTTTGTTTTGTTTTTTCTTTTTTTCTTCTTTCTTTTCCTTATTTTGATGTTTATTACATTTACTTTTGGATTATAAACTTCATCTTCAAACACTGTAAACCTACAGTTGCCATTTCCAGCACCTTCAATCTAAGGATAGTCTATTTCAAACTTGTTGAGGGCAATAACTCTTAGACTAAATCATGCTATGCAGAATGACTAGGGGAGAAAAGATAGAATGGTAACATTGCAGCTTTTTTTTTTTTTTTTTTTTTTTTTTCTTCTCTCCTTACTGAGAAAGTATATTTTCTATCTCCAACAGAGATCAGTAAAAAGTAGAATCAGAATATTTTCTGACAGATGCTCTTGCAAACTTCAGCATGCCAGCATGCCAGCTAAGCCACAGTTGGCTACACTTTGAAAACATGAAATGTCCTGGAACATGAAATTGTCCTTTTTCTAAAGATACCATCTCCAAGAGCTCAGAGGAGAGGCAAGGATACTGAAAAGATCCAGGGATACAATATGGAGGAAAGGAGGGAGTGGATGGCACCCCTGTGAGCTAGTAAACTCTTCTAAGGAAAGGACTGGTATGCCACTTGCCAATACATAAGACCAGGCATGTGTAATCTTTTCCCTGTCAAGTGGCCTGGCCCAGCCTCAGGCACTCACTATTTTGATAGGCTGGCCTGATACAATCTGTGAACAGAGAAAAATAGGCATCCTTGATTCTAATATGACAAAAGAATTTAAGAATAAGTTTCGAGATTGCTGAAAATCTATCTATCTATCTATCTATCTATCTATCTATCTATCTATCTATCTATCTATAATCTATATATCTATATAACTATATATATTTTAGTTTTGCGACTTTATTTTTGTCAACATAAATACATTATCTTCAAATTTTCAAATTGAATGTAGAGTTACAAACAGATATTCAACACAAAGAAACTGATCACGTCTCCTGACCAGACTTTTATAAGATCTCTCTTATGAGAGAAAAATATCCCTTGATTCATAACCATGTTTTATTCATGTCACCACTTTTTGGCACCAAGTACATTGGTGAATAACTGTTTTCAAGGGTGAAGTACAGGAAGAACAAAATTTCACCAAAAAGCTCTGTCAGATACCATGAGAACTCATTAAGAATTGCAATCAGTTCCACTGAACCAGACTGATGCATCACTTTCACAAAAAAATAGGTCAAATATCTTCACAATTCCATAGAATCATGGAATCATAGAATGACCTGGGTCGAAAAGGACCTCAAAGATCATCTTGTTTCAACAACTGTGTCACAAGCAGAGTCTGCAACCACTAGACCAGGCCACCCAGAGCCACATCGAGCCTGGATGTGGCCTTGAATGCCTCTACGGATGGGGCATCCACAACTTCCTTGGGCAACTTGTTCCAGTGTGTCACCACCCTCTGGGTGAAAATCTTCCTCCAAATATCTAACCTAAACCTCCCATCTTAGTTTAAAACCATTCCCCCTTGCCCTTTCACTATCCACCCTCATAAACAGTCACTCCCTCTCCTATTTATATGCTCCCTTCAAATATTAAAGGCCACACTCATTGTGGCACCATGAGGTGTCTCTGGAGCCTTCTCTTCTCCAAGCTAAACAATCTATTATTATTATTATTAATGCAATAATAAAATTTAATTTTAAATGTTTTGTTACTTTTATACATTAACTGTAGTATATATTTTATAGGCAGACCAAGAACAATTCTTCACAAATCAGTGTGGTTCAGGCAAGTCAACAGGTTGAATATTAGAGAAAACTCTGAAAAAAAAAAAATTCTAGTTAATGGATTTAGCCTTTCCTACTAAAGACAGAAAACCAATGGTTTAAGTCTTCTCTACAGACTCAAGTACCTCTGGAAGGATGAAATTCCCTCTGGAGGTACCTCTCTCCTACAGCTGACTTCATAAGTGATGTACATAGGATGACTACAATACCCTAGCCTTAACCTAGTAAATTAATACCTGAGAAAACAAGGTTCTAAATAAATAACTGCCAAGTGAAAATTACCCAAACCTTAACCTATGGATAATTTTGCTTTTGTAAACTGCCATTCAGTATAGTTATTACTTAAGAATTTGTGTATTTATCATGTTGCAAAAGTATCTATTTGTATGTCATAGGAAAACTATTTTGCTATGTAAAAAAACTTAAATTCTAGTTCCCTGATCATCCCTGTTGCTGTATTATCACTTGGATCTATTTATTCTGGACAGTTTCAGAAAACTTTTCATAAGGAAATATGCCACAGAAGGAATTAAGGAATAAAGTAGTTAGGTATTTTCATTTTTACTGATATATTAATTTAATTTCCTGTAATCATTTAAGGACAAAATGCATCACACTACTGTCCAGATAGATTAGATCTATATGATGGCTTCAGACTCAGGCTACACCATAGAACAGTAAAAGCTTTCCTGTTGTACAAAATGTGCAACTCACTTGTTAAGAGGAAGTGCTTAAAAATATATTATGCTGAACACTAGAGCAGCACAAAGAGGAACTGAGGCTGTTGATTTTATTCTTTGAGGATCCGCACAGCTTAGATTTTTCTTCCTTAGAAAGTATTTTTTATTTGCCTCAGACGGAGTAATAGATATTGGAAGAGATCTCATTAGCAGGGTATTGATTCACAGCTGGAAAAAAGCAGAACATAAAGACTCTACGTAAGCAATTCCTTTTAGCATCACAAAAACTGTGAAGTAGTGACGTCACGCCAACAGTTTTGAAAATATAGTTACCACTTCTCTGAATTTTAGTCTAAACACTACTCTACAAGTCACACTTAATGAGGATAATATTTAGATACAGTGTTACAACTTGAATTACAGACATGGAACTTTATGTTACAGTTAACCTAGTAGACTTGAAAATACATACATGATGATTTACCACATTGAAATAAATTATGGGAATGATGATCTTTTTCTGTGCAGATATTTGGTATCTAAACAAATGCTTTATTCATAGTGGTTTAGGAGTTAACATGTTAATGGGACAACCGCAAATGAATTGAGTAAAATTCCTAAATGAGCATGCTAAGCTGGAATGAAATGTGGTGTTGTTTTCTAGGAGTTCTCATAGAAGTTTCATTTCTTGCCTGAGATTTATCTATAAGAGACAGATTTTTTACTGTTTTTAAGCACCACAAAATAATAAACAAATAAAAGTAGTCAAATCTTTCTCCTAGAGCAAGGAGGAACATATCACAGGATATGTTCAAGAACTTTCACTAATCTACTTTCAATAGAAACTCACTTATGAGTTGCAATTAACACATGGAATCTAGCTTGAAACACAGGGCATACTTTTGTTCATACTAAGCTGCTCTGTCTGGAGCTAGTGCTCTGTGTCTCAGACGCTGGAGAACTTGAAAAGGGCAATTCAACAGAGAAAAAAAAAAATCTATCTTTGTCCTACTTTTTAAGTGCCTTTCTCTGGCTTCTGAGACGATACTTGTGTTTTAGCTGTTGTGCTCCAGTGACCAGTAGACAACAGTAGCTGCCAAGAAGCTCCCAATTTATCAAACAGTTACCTGGGTTTTACTTGATGTCACTGAGCTGATGTTCATTCACAAGTCCAGAATAGAAGACTGCCACTTGTACCTACATTAATAGCTTTCAGAGATATTAACCAGTTTCAGTCTGTGGATGGCAAGCTGGACATGAGACAGCAGTGTTTCCTCACATCCTAGAAAGCCATCTGTATCTGGACTACAACAAAAGAAACTAGGTGAGCAGGGTGAGAGAGGTGATCCTGCCCCTCCACTCTCTGCTGGTGAGACCTCACCTGGAGTACTGTGTCCAGATGTCCTCAGTACAGGAGAGTCACATACCTGTTGGGGTGTGTCCAGAGCAGGGCCAAAAAAATGGTACAAGGGATGGAACAATTTCCCTACAAGGACAGGCTGAGAGAGCTGGGCTCTGGGGAGACCTGATGGTGGCCCATCAGTATCTGAAGTACGTCTATAAGAAATAAGGGGACAGACTGTTGAGCAGGATCTGCTGTGATAGAATGAGGTTAAATGGTTTCAAACTGAAAGAGGAGAGATTTAGAATGCATACAAGGATTTATTCTTACTTTTTATAAGGATAGTGAAGCACTGGAACAGATTGCTCAGAGAGGTGGCGAAAGCCTCATCTCTGGAGGCATTCAAGGACAGGCTGGATGGGACTCTGAGCACCTGATTCTGTTGTAGATGTTCATGGTCATTGCAGGGGAGCTGGACTAGATGACCTCTAAAGGTCCCTTCCTACTCAAACAAATATATGATTCTATGAATATTAGAAGAAATGATAGTTTCTTGTGTGTGTGTGTGTGTGTGTGTGTATGTCATGGTTTTGTAATTTTGCTATCAGTATTCCACATCTTAACATCATGTAAAGTACGGATAATTTTACCAAATGTTCAGCTCACAGAAGAAGACTACATATCCCAGAGGACATCACAGTCAGGGATAAGTCACAGGACAAGGACACTATATAATCTCACTCCCGGGCTGGAATCGCTCTCTTGAATCCTCAGAGCCAGGGGGGAGCATTCCAGCCTTTTCACCTAGAGCTTAAAGTAGGCCTCTTGGTTTTGGGACTCACTCTTTCTCCTATATTGTTTGATTCATTAGTTTTAATTTACAATTATATTGTATTATATTGTGTTATCCTATATTTCGATATAGTATTTTGTAAATAAGTGTTAGATTGTTGCCACTGTTTTCTTTTCCCTTTCCCTTTTTTCCTTTCTTTTTTGGGCCAGCAGCCCTGGGGGCCAGCTGCCCCCCTGTCATGGGTGCAGATCGATTTTTGGTTAACCCACAACAGTGTGTTTTTTGTTTGTTTTTTTTTTTCCTTCAGTCACCTGTAGCGACCACTGTAAAAATATCAACACTTACTGTTTTGATACTTTCAGTGAAATCCATATAAAATCCCTTTTGAGAATAAATTACTAAGTAAATACCCTTCTGTATAAAAGTCCAATTACTGTACTTTCCAAAGATGTCCAAAAAAAGCCTTTTTAGGGGGTACATTTTGCATATCCATATAGCACAAAGTACTTATTTATATTGACTTTTTTTTTTTTTTTTTTTTTTTTTTTTTTTTTTTTTTTTTCCCCTCACCCACTTTGTTCAGCATATCCAATATATCCATATACTTTGGTTACTGAAGAGTCTATATTGGGATCAGATTTCACAAATTTTGCTGACATATACATTTTTAAAGCATTAAGTCATGATTGAAAAATTAGAAACCTTGATAAATAATACCCAAGACATGGGAAATACTATCATATAATCACTAGGAATACATTTTTTCCAAATCACATGTTGTTTTAAGAAAGGCTTAGTGGCCAGTATTTGTCTTGGTTCAATTTTTCTGCTATTTCCAAACTTAGTTCTCACACGTTATCAACAAAACAGTAACTCTGTTTCGGTTGAAACACATTGCATTTGCTTATTTGTGGTTTAAAATTATTTTTTTTCCACACTGAGACTTTAGACATTCAATTTTTTGGTGTTGTAATTGCTGCAAATGGGTAATCTACTGGAGTATGTCATTTCAGTTCTCTTCAAAAACTAGCTAAGCAGGAGAACAAAATACTCTCTGAAGATTTACACCTGTTACAGAGAACACCTGTGGTAACTATCTTAGGATATACAAATGTTTTTTAGATACAGAAAGGTAGAGAAGGGGAAGCCCATCATTAGCTTTCTAGACATCATGGAAAAGAAATTAGCTTCACCTCCACAGAACACAAAATGATCAAAAATGACAATTTTATTGAAACATCCTGAAATGGGAACTGAAGGATAAAGGAATATTTGTGTCCTTAAACTCATTCACTTTACCTAGCAGGTGTTGCAGGTATAAAGGGCTAGAAATCAAGAGCTTATTTTCTGGACATAAGCTGAGCTCAGCTTATTTAAGATAAGATTCCATCAGACAAAATGGTGTCTGACATAGACATGAGTAAGCACACAAAGCTGTATCACTGAATTACTCCATGCAGACAAAAAAAAAAAAAAAAAAAAAAAAAAAAAAGGTACCCATTGACATTCACTGACATTTGCTTATGGAATGTTTATGGAAGCCAAACAGTGGGTGTGAGCATACTGAAGTCATCCATGGTGTGTTTCAGCAGTGGTGACAGTGACAGTGGATCACCTCCACTGGTGCAGATTTTTATGAGCATGCAGGATCTTGCTCATCACTGGTGAAAATGCAAAGCTAATAGTGATGGCTTTGTTGAGAACAAGTGATCTGCAACTGAGAATTTACTCTGCCAAATAGTGTTAACATGCTCTTTGTATCTATTGTAGTTTCATGGAAACATAAAGGAGATGTTACTTTCAGAGTAACCTTTCTATTAAAGGGTTAAACAGACTTTGCTTTTTTTGCTATTAAATTCATATCACTAAAAAAAAAAAAAAAAAAAAAAGAAAAACAACAACAACAACAAAAAACAACACCTTAATTTTCAGGACACAGGAGGTTGATGGAGTTGTAAATTTATTCTGCACAATTGATGCATGAATTTAAATTTTGCAAATAAAATCTTGCAGGAAAATTGGTCGTGTATTTCTTTCATTCAAGATTACATTCACTAGTCCTACTTGTGTTCATTGATATAGCCAGAGAAATCCATACTATATGTGAAAAAAAGACACTTCAAACAAGATCCTTTTATGGTATGGACACTCATTCATAAACTTGAAACAAAATTTCATTATTTTGAAATCCTCAGGTAGATTTAAAAATAAAGATCAATCTTAATGCTGTATCACAGAATCATAGAATCATAGAATCACAAGGTTGGAGAGGTTGTCATCTAGTCCAACCATTCTCCCATTACCACTGCTACAACAAACTACTAAACCATATCTCATATCTCCTCATCCAGATGCCTCTTGAACACTGCCCAGGGATGGCTACTCCACCACCTCCCTGGGCAGGACAATGCCTGACCACTCTCTAAAAGATCAAGTTTTTCCTAATGTCTAATCTAAATTTCCTCTGGTATAACTTCTGGCAATTTCCTTGGGTCCTATTTGTTGCCTGGGAGAAGAGGCCAAAGCCTTCCTCATCATAACCTCCCTTCAGGAAGTTGTAGAATGCAATGAGGTCTCCCTTGTGCCTCCTCCAGACTAAACAATCCCATCTCCCTTAGCTGCTCCTCATAAGACTTGTGCTCCAGGCCCCTCACCAGTATTGTTGCCCTTTTCTGGACACGTTCCAGGGCCTCCAGAACAAATTTGACCTTGCAATTTGTCTGTTCATACAATGTTTATGAGTTACAGATGTCCATCTTTCTTCAGGCTTAATTTGAAATTCTATGAAAATCACTGTAAAGCCTCTGTGGATTTCATGTTAGCATTCTGGGGTTCAATAACCCAGGCAGCAATCCAGCTTTAACAATATCATGCCGGTGTTGTAAACGCAGAATAGTTACTGCTTTCAATTCAGAAAGCATCTTATGTGGGGTGCTGAGCTGTACTTTAGCTTCACAATAAACTAATTTATATTTTCCTCACAGAAACAAAGACAACAGAATCTTTGTGGATTAAACAGCGTGACCTGTATAAATAGACCAAGGAAGCACTTGATTCTAAGGGAAAGAATCATGAAGCTTCACATGATAACAAAATATAACAAAATATAAGTAGAACTGAAGCTGTGCACCCTGAGTCTCTTAACACAAGATGTGAAACATTGCTATTGACCTAATGGAAGTTACAGACAGTGATTTCAGACCCTCCACATGCTGCAGTGTTAGCTGCAGCTATGGGGCAGAATAGTACACTTTGTAATTTCCAATCAATTATATGTCTCAGTCTAGTCACTACAATAAAAGTGTAGTACCAGTCTTTAAAATTGTTAGCTCTTTATTTTAGGGTTGTTTTTTTTTTCTTCCCTCCCTCCCTCCCTTCCTCCCTTCCTCCCTTCCTCCCTTCCTCCCTTCCTCCCTTCCTCCCTTCCTCCCTTCCTCCCTTCCTCCCTTCCTCCCTTCCTCCCTTCCTCCCTTCCTTCCTTCCTTCCTTCCTTCCTTCCTTCCTTCCTTCCTTCCTTCCTTCCTTCCTTCCTTCCTTCCTTCCTTCCTTCCTTCCTTCCTTCCTTCCTTCCTTCCTTCCTTCCTTCCCATACTGCCACTTAGCATTTCTCCCTTTAATTTTACATCAACTTTAATCAGAGAAAGACCAAACACCTACTGTTCTTTCAGACTTGCTTCAAGAAGGATAGATCGAGCCAATTGGAATAAAATACAATAAAAAACAATAAAAACCATGACATGAGAGCTTCCCTGAAAGACCCTTCAATGTTTTTTGTACATGTAATTTTAAATAAATAAATAAATAAATAATGATAATAGTAATATAAAAAGGCATTTACTTGTAATAGAAAGCTACATTTCATAACCAGGGGCTGCAATGTGTATTCTGCTGCACGTATGCCAGGGGCCTTTATGCAATTAATGAAGTATCAGCAGGCACCAGTCAGTTCCATGATCTCCTGATTATCATGGTCTCTAATTTTGGTTCTTTGCTTTCTGTCATTGTAGTGCTACCTAAAGTCATTACATTACACACTGTTTAGCAGGCCTTATGTTAGGAACCACAGATATCTCAAGGACCGATTTACATTATAAAATGGAAATGGACATTGTAAGGCTTGCAGTATCTGGGTTCTTTTAGCAAGTGAGTTGGTGACTTTCCATAACACTTCCCTCAACTTCTTAATGGATTTTCGCATACCAGATTTCACATGACAAATAATAACAACACACACACGACTATGTATAGATAAAATTACACTGAGAACTACATTTGGTTTTGTAATGTACAGACACTCACAATACAAATTTAAATCCATTATTTAGAGAGGAAAGGGAAATTTCTATTAATTGCAATCAGTTTATTGCTAACATTCAGTTTAACTGCTGTATTTACTCATCAAGAACGCCTTATTACTAAATACAAAAAAGGTAAAAATTATTTTGTGGAAAACACAAACTGTCCCTCATTAGTATTTTAAGCAGTTAGCATGAATAATAGACAGCTTGCATGTATCATTTTGTGTTGTATAAATTCATCAATGGGTGTCTACCCTCCACTAATGATTTGACTTAAATCAGTGGCAATGAAGACTGTCAAAGCAACCAGCATAGCGACTGAAACTTTGACCAAAATTTTGTAAAATATCTATTGTTGCTGCTTATAATTTTTCATCTTTTACTTTGAAATTTTAAAAGTACAATATATGGTAACAAGCAATGTTTTGTTAAGCATACTGATTTTTTCCTCCCACTATCAAAGTCTGATGCAATAATGTTTTGGCAAAAGGTTAGCAAATAAGAAATATGTGAAACAGAAAAACTGAACCTAGATGTCAGTTTGGCGTGCAATCAAAGCTGTTTACTTTTAACCACTGAAATTGCATAGACTTTGTTTAACCTTTCATTGATTCCCCCAAATCAGATTTAATTTAAAGCACCAAATTAAAAACTGAGGGCCAGTTCTGTACATTCAAAAGTGTAAAGTCATTTGAAAGTGTACAAAGTAATTGCTGCCCAATACACATGGCAGCATTCATTTTTATAAACCCTCTGATTCTGAACCTAATAAAATTTGTTAGGACTCAGGGAGTTTTCTGAGAGCAGAGGAAAGACTATCAAGCAAAATTTAATGACTTATTCTATTCTACTTTAAGGAAGTACATAGGGAAGAGTAGTTATTAATGAATTTGCTGTTTCTGGCAACAGAATGGTATAATGCAGAAAAGCACTGTGAAGATTATATGGAGAAGAAAACATGCAAACAAAGAAAACCAAATTAAAATAATCAAACTAACAAACAAACAAAAAAACCTCTTGTACTAAATCTCTCTGATTTGGAGTACACAGTCAAACCTAAGGACGTGCAGTAACAGCCATTTCACTTTATGTTGTCTCCCGATCACTACTTTCATGTGTATATTCAGTCTGCTATGAATGGTATAAGAAGGTCCAAACTTTGAAGGTTTAAAATATAATATATTAAATACAGATGATTAATTTCAAGGGATTCAAAGGATCAGCACTGCTGACATTTTTCAGAATAAAATGCTTTCCATGCTTCTAAAATTTGCAAACTATTTATCCACTCAATGGGTATAGAAAGGGAAAAAAAAAAAAAAAAAAAAAAAAAAGAGAGAGAGAGAGTTAAATTTATAGTGTTGTGAGACTCGCTTTAACATTTTTTATCTTGCTCCACCTTTACATTTAACATCACAAAATAAAACTTTCAAATTATGAAACACAATGTCTTTTTTAATTCTTTCTTTTCCAACAAAAACAAAAATAAAAGCCTCTGAAAATATTTTCTTTTCTACAGAAAGAAAGTTTCAGTAGGGATTGAAGAATGAAAAAAACAAAAACTTGAGAACAGTTCTCATGCACAGTTACTATCCTCTCCCACCTACAATAATTCAGTTTTCCAATTCAAATGTGCTTACAACAATACATGATGATTTTTCAATTATCATTTTTATGTATAATTATAGTTCTAGAAGAAAAGAACGTGGCAGTTGTTCAATCTCTTTAACTCCTATGTTTTGTATCCCTCTACAGGTTCAGGCTTTTCAACACATTTCTACACCATAAGAATAAACCAGTGCTGTCAAATTGGCCAGACATGCGCGTCTGCTCTCTGCTTCTCACTTAAATGATACTTAAAAAAAAACAAATGAAAAAAAAAAAGAAAAAAAGAAAAAAAAAGCAACAACAACAACAAAAAAAAACCAACTTGTATCTTTTGAATAATCAGACAAAAAGATAACACTACTAGCAAAGCATAAAGTGAAGGCAATACTCACAAACAAAAAGAGAATTATTCAGTACTTGAAGTTTTTTTCATGCTTCTCTTTCTCTTTTATTGCACAAGTGCATAACAACACACACAAAGCATCTGTTCTCTTCATAGTCTGCAAGTAGCACTTATGCATGGACAGACAATAAATAAATGCAGAAATATTTTATATGCACATATTAAATGTATGTGTGAAAACATTTATTTCAGAGGATGTTGAATTAAGTGAGACTAGACTTGCTAATCTAGTGATAGGAAGGAGATGATGACCAAAAATCTGAGAGTTAGAGGAGGGATAGCAGAAAGCAAGGAAATGCTGAGAGTACAGCTTGACAGACATGGAATATCCCCTCTGAATACAAAACAGCCTGAGTGTTCTCCTCAAGTGCCTGTACTCAAACACATGAACAGTGGAAAACAATTTGTTGGGGACCAGGACAGATTCTGCTGGAAAAGTGAAAAGTGGCTGTGTGTGCTCTATACAAAATGGTGATTTGAATTAATGGATCTTTGGACTGAAGTATGGGATGAACCAATCAAGAGCTGGTAAAGATGGCGGGGGCAGCTGCAGGTGTCTAATACAAATTGATTAATCAGAAAAAGGAAATGAAATCTTCTTCAGAAAACTGGAAACTTCAGAAATTTAACAGTCACAGGGGTGGGAATCATGGGCAAAGGACAAAAATATCAAGAGATTTTTGGCAAGTATCAAGAACTACTTTCATATAGGTGAATGGCAGGTGAATGGAGGGACTCAGTAGGATCTATTACTCAAAATAGTAAAATAAAATAAAAAATAAAAAATAAAAAATAAAAAGAAGATGAAGAAATAGTTGAAATTTGAAAAGCAGATATAAACTTCATGGATTTGCTTGGTAAGGTTTGGTAGAAAACTGCCTTGGAGCACAAAAGAATAAAGTAGTACTGGCTGATCAATGGCAATCTCCTTGAAGCACAAGAAAAGCCCAAAATTCAAGATAACACTGCATAAGGTCAGCATTGATAACAGTGAAATTCTGTCTGAGTTTATTTAAGTTACAGTAGTAAGTGTTTTCTTGAAGTTGACACTAATGAGGACCAGGATTGTGAATCACACACACACGCACACACACACACAAAAAAAAAAAAAAAAAAAAAAAAAAAAGGCATCATCATCAAATGGAAGGTGAAGGAAAATTTGGTAGTGCTTTTCAAAGTCATAGGAAACCGAATGACATGACATGGGAACAGCTAAGTTTCTACTAATAATGACATTCTCAAAAATACCGGAATCTGGGAGACTGAAGAATTTGGGAGATCCACAGCAGAAGGTAGAAACCAGTTCAGTAAACAGAATGTTATGAGGGAGACATGGTCTTCAAATTCTGTGCCCAAAACAGAAACATTAGGTACAAGTGTCATCCTATTATCTTCTCAGGTTTATGAATCTTGTTGTGTTTTTGTTTGTTGTTGTTGTAAATTTGTTTGTTTAGTTGTAAATAGCAGGCATTAGTTTACAAGCACTGCAGTCATTATTATTTCAGATTAAAATAAATTATTACAGTCTGCATATTTTCTTCTTCTTTAGAACTTGAGCACCTCCCCAAGAGGAACAGACTAAAACAGTTGGAACTTTTCTGTCTGGAGAAGGCCCTGTGGGACCTTACAGCAGCCTTCCAGTATCTGAAGCATGCCTACAGGAAAGCTGGGGAGGGACTTTTTATAAGGGTATTTAGCAACAGAAATGAGGAGACATCACTTTAAACTGCAAAAGTATAGATTTAGAATAGATATTAGGAAAAAAAAAAAAAAAAAAAAAACTGTTATCTTTGAGGCTGGTGAGGCACTAAAACAGGTTGCCCAGAAATGTTGTGGATACCCTCTCCCTGGAGGCATTCACAGCCGGACTAGATGGGGCTTTGAACAACCTGGTCTAGTGCCTCATGTCCTATCTTCAAGGAGAAGGAGGAGGAGAATGTGGTCAGCCCAGTCTTGATACTCAGCAAATTCCCCTGAATGTCATATCCAGGCATACAGAGAAAGAGATTGGACTGGAATACATGTGGATGCCGCACAAGTTAAACTTTGAGATTAATAAAATTCAGCAATGACACAGAATCCTGTTTCAGGGAGGGAATGACTTAATGAAATAGTGCATACTGGGGTCCAACTAAGACCTGTTGATTCTCATGAACAAGAAGCTCAGCATGAGTCAGCAGTGTGTCCTTGAGTGATGAAGACTAATCATTTACCAACCTTCATTAGTAAAAATGAAGCCAAGAGGCTCAGGGAGGTGATTCTTCCTTTATAGTCAGCTTTGAGAGACTGCATGTGGAGAAATACAACCAGTTTGTGGTTCCTCATAGCAAGAAGAATGCTTGGGAGCAAGTTGAAAAAAATTGTCAACAAGTGGGTTGAAGGCTGAAGCATATTAAGAGGGGCTCTGAAAGCTTAATGTGCTTTATCTCAAGAAGAGAAGAGGAGTTCACTTTTAGCTGATTATGGGAGGACAGGGAGAGTATAAACAAGGCACTTCTTGCAGGCGCACAGTGATAGGCTGGAACTAAGTTGACACAAGGAAGTTGGTATGAAGGAAGAGTTTTGCACAAGAGTGATCAAACTCAGGAACAGGCTTTTCTGTGTAATTTCTCAAAGTTAATCTGCTTAAACATTATATATTTTTATATAAGTTCTATTTCTAACTGACTAATGTACTAAGATAATACTATTAGAAATATTATCAGGTAAATAATCTGAATGAAACAGCATCAAATAAGGTGGTACTGTAATAATAATAAAAAGATTGTACCAATTTGTACAATGTGAAATTACACTTTTACACATGCACACAAATAAATCTTGAGATGTTAGAAAACAACAACAACGACAACAAAACTAACAAACAAATAAAGAAAAAACTTTCCTGTTCTGTTACAGGTACTGGTTCCTTTAAACTCAGTCAGAAAGTACAGTTAGTTGGTTTAGACTGTTTTGCAGGGCAAAGGGTGGTAGAGTTGGAAGCTAATCTGTTGGCAGGACACAACTGATTGATTAGCCCCACACTAATCTAGAGCAACGTATACGGAAATTACCGAGTCATTGTTCAAGAGGAAAAAAATGTCAGGAAACTTGATTCAAAACCATATTTTTCTTACATTTTTCTTGATTTTTCTTTCTCTCCTTCTTGAAGAGTGGAAATCCTCTAGTAAAAGATATTTTCTGAACACATATCGGGAAACCACACCAAATAAAAAAAAGAAGGATGATGATGTTATGATGTTATGACATTTAAATAAAGACTAACTATTTGATTACTCAGCTCTTTCTCTCCTCCATAATGGATAAATATTTGATTAATCCCCACTATGATTGTGAACAGTGTAAAGTAATCCCACCTCTATTTTTCCTAAGATCCCTGAGAAACAAGGTATAATCTGAAGAACTAGAGAATAACTAGCTTTCCTCCAAATCTCTTCATAAGTATTCACCAGAAAGCTAATATTTGTATAGATACACGTAAAGGAACTTTGTTACCCCAGGAGAAAAATTGCTGAACTTTACACAGGGTATAACCATTCTTAGAGTAAGTAACAGTACAGAGTAAGTGTGATATTTGATTTTAAGCTAGGTCTTCACTCTTAGTTACAGATGCAGTTGCTCAAAGCCTTAAGACTGCCTGATTCAGATGTACTGATGACCTCTTGCTGTTAATAACACAGGAAGGAGCTCATGAGGCTCCCTTCAAAATCAGATATGAAAAAATCCACATAGGGGACTATTACATTATTTCTGTTAAGAAAATATGCCTCAAAAATATCTCAAGAAATTCAGCAGCCAAGTTATTAACCTATGACTTCTCTTTAGTCCTACATTTAATTGCTGTATATTTTGTCATGAAAAGAAGCTAGAGGTAGAAGAGTACCATTTAAACTACATAGTCTTTCTAATGTAGGAACTAAAGTAGATGTCTAACAGATCAAAACCCACATATTTTAAAATATTTAAATATTACTTACAATTAATAATTCATGACTAATGGTGTCTTCTATCTCTATTTATGGAGATACAGATATAAGCTAAAAGAACATCTTATTTTATATACTGAGAGAGAAATTCTTTTCTTAGGAGGAAATACTTTACTCAGAAGTGATGAGCTAGTGGAACAGGTTGTCCTCAGATGCTGTATATGCCTCATCTCTGGAGGCATTCAAGGCCAGGTTGGATGGGGCTTTAAGGAACAGGCTGACAACTCTGCCCAGGGCAGTGGAGCTGGAGCAAGATGATCTTTCTTTAAGGTCCCTTCAACCTGAAACATGCTGTGATTCTATGATTCTTTGATTCAAAGTATTACACAGTTTAAGATAAAGTAAAACTGGCATATAATTAAATACTGACAGCAGTGTCCCGCTTCCAAAGCAGATTTGTAGGGAATGTCTTCATGTCTTCACTCAGGGACCAAAAGATTTTTTTTTTTTTTTATTATTATTATTTTTTTTAATAATGTGATTTTGCCTAGATGCCAAAACAAGGATGAGAGATAAAATCTAAATTTACATTCCCATGTGAGGCATTAGACTTGTTGTAACACTGCCCTGACTCTGAAATAGGACTCGTTAACGTCACAAGAGAAAAGCACAGACAAGGAGCATAATACAGAATCGTAAGATAATAGAATCTTCAAGGATGAAAAAAGCCTTCAAGGTCAGCAAGCCAAACTATCAACCTAGTATACAGAGTCCCATCTCTAAACCGTGTCACAATGATGCAGTGTTGATATATATGAGCAGTCTGGACGTACAGTCCTTCAAGACAACAGAGAGACATGACCTAACCATTTTCATTAGTATACCATATGTTATTTTTTTCTACACATATCACACTCCTAACTTTCTAAAACATACAGGAGCCCACTGATCAAAGTATTGGAATATCATATAACAAAAGAAGAACAGATCTATCTTCACCCCAGTAGGACACTTTGTTTTCCATATGGCACTTCATCTGCTTCTGCAGTACATCTGTCTTGCAGAAAACATTAGATAGTTAGATTCCCTAACAATTACAGCCTGCAACAAATTTGATTTCAATTACAGAAAGAAAAGAAAACAGCTGGGATACCCATAGGGAGGCGCAGGCACTGAGAGGGTGAAAGAAAAATCAGAATTATACATTGTACGCTACTAATTAGTGAGAAAGCCAAGATATAAATGTAAGCTTTTATATAAATAACAGTCATTTCTACTAAAACTACATTTGAGACAGAAACTTCGTATTTTATTTAAATGATTCTAAACTAAAAAAATCAGCTTACTTTTGAAAATGAAATCAAAATAAAACCCAATTACAAGTAAGATCAGTGTCAGTCCAACATCTCTGAATTATACCCAAGAGTCTTCTTTTAGTCACTAATAGGCATTGGAGATTATGACCAGAACAAAATACAAATTGTGAAAACTTCTTCCAGGTTAATAACAATATCTACATATGAAGACTCCAAAAATAAAATGTATGGAGCCCTCAAATTCTCAGAGTCCTGACTCAAGCAATTATTATCATCTAGCCTGAAAAGCTGAGAAGAAGATACAGCTTCTAACGCTATTTTTTATATAGAATAGTTCCTACACAATCTAATTGGAAACCAAGCCATTTACATGGAATGTACTCAGATACCTGAGTACACTCAGATTTTATCCTTTAACTTATAACTGACAGTTCAGTATCTCTTTGATTTCTCAATGAACTTTAGGACATGTTCAGTCATGAGCATCATGCTCTTCATCCATCCATCGCAAATCTACCACTTCCTTTTGCTCTTGACTACTCCATGCATTCTTTTGTTTTTTTCCTGTATGCACTCAAACTCTCAAGATACGTATATGGAGTGAGTTTTCTTCCTCAAAGGAATGGATCATTACATTCCTAGAAGGGATCAGTTTAATTATAGGTCATGAGGTAGAGTCTACTGAAAAAGCATTGAAACCATGACTAAATCTGCCCCTCTACTAATAACTAAATTAACTCACTATGAGTTTAAAGCCAAAGCAGCACTAGTTGAATTCCATGCTGAAACTGTTGCTGACTTCACAGAACTGTAAAGCATTTGGGGTGGGAGACTAGAGAGTGACACAACCCTCAGTGACAACTGCTAGTTGGCTTTCCTTATGGATCATACCAAGGAAACTGGCCTGAGGATATGTAAATAAAGAGACTAGACTGCATGGCCCACTAGCATGGTTTGTGTCTTATGCCAAGAACATGATTTAGAAAGCAACATACACTTAAGATAATAACCCCTCACTGATAAACACATCCATGGATATCCAACATCATGAGCCTGAGCTGTTGTATGCAGGGCCCCAGCTGCCAGTCATGACCCAGACATGCTGCATAGTTCGAGTCAGCGTCACAGTCCCCTGCATGTTCATCGAAACCAGAAGTGATGTCAATACGTGTGTGGTCCTGTATGTGCACTGTAGAACAGATTTCATAGAAGTGAAATTGCTATCTATCTGATAAAATTTATCTCACATGCTAAGTACATTTTATATTACTCATCACTGAGTGCAGTGTTTCCTTTCCTATTTCCTTCCCACTCCATACTATTTCACCCACAAAGTCATGTTATTGGAACTGCTGTATAAACAGGTATACCATGCTATTACCTAGAAACTTCTGCATAGAATCATAGAATTATTCAGGTTGGAAAAGACCTTAAAGATCATCAAGTCCAACAACAGCCTAACCATAGTACCCTAACTCTAACAACCTTCTGCTAAATCATATCTCTGAGCACCACATCCAAAAGGCTCTTAAATTCATCCAGGGACGGTGACTCAACCACCTCCTTGGGGAGCCTATTCCAGTGTTTAACTACCCTTTCAGTAAACAAATGTTTCCTAACATCCAACCTAAACTTACCTTGGCACAACTTGAGGCCATTTCCCCTCACTGTCACCAGTGAGAAGAGACCTGCCCTGCTCTCACTGTAAGCACCTTTCAGATACTGGAAGAGAGCAACAATGTCTCCCCTCAGGCTCCTTTTCCCCAGACTAAACAGCCCCAGATCCCTCAGCCTCTCCTCTTAGGGCTGATTTTCCAAGCCCTTCACAAGCCTATAATGTTTGCACCCAGCTACCAACTACCATTAAAAGCAATGACTGAAATGTAACTTCAAAAAAACAGAAAATCCATGGGGTGTGAAACTTGTTTCAGGAGTTTTCTTGTTGTAATTATTTGTTTTTCTTTTACATTTTTTTGTTTGTTTGTTTGTTTTGTTTTTTGTTTTTGTTTTTGTTTTTTTCAATTCTATAACGAACTAAGTTACTGAGAATGTGCTTTGCCAAAAAGCCTTCAGAAAGAGACTATGTAATTGCTGTTTGGGTGAGCAAAGGAAGAACCAACAGGTAATTAAGACATTTAATAAATAAATTAATAAATAAATACCTCTTTATTCATACTCAATAATACATTAAAAAATGATTAGTTTTCATTCATTCTATGGAGCAGATAGAGTATTTTGCTACTTCTCAGACTATAATGACCTACCAGTATGAAAATTTGTATATATATGTTTATATATTTAAAGTGATTTCTATAAATAAAGTAGTTGAAAGTACTATAGAGCTAAATATTTACATCAGTGAGAATGAAGCCTTCTGCCATAATTAAAAAATAAATAAATAAATAAAAAATGCAAACAGAAACAAAGAAAACACACACACACACAAACCCCACCATAATAAATACGTAAAAATAATAAATGCATAAAAATAATAAATACATCAAAATACATAAAGATAAAATAATAATTAAAAAAATAAAATCCACTCTAATTTTCAGCAAACAAAGCAAAGAGAATGCAGTTACACAGACATATATATTTAAAAAATAGATGCATGGTGAATAGTTCACTCCTCTGTTTAACTTTCTTTGTATACTAAACCTAACTGAGAAGATTTATCTGATGAGGAGCAGAAATTCAGAAGATGTAAAATCTTCCAGAAATTAGTTTAAAAGTTTGTAAATTTCTTCCTACTTGAGTGACGTTAGAACTTAGTTTCTATAAATTAACATCCGATTTCCATTAAAATAATTTTCCTGACAGCTGTAACACTTGAAAAATCAGCTTTTAAAAGATAATGTATAGAACTCTACTTCCTCTCAGAAAAGATGGTTTATATTGATCTTGGTTTTTGATATAAGACTGTACAATGGGACTCTACATTTTGTAATTAATATTCTTTGAAATCAAGTATTAGAAGTCACAAATTCTCAAACAGTACAAACTTGTACCCATACAAAAAGACATAAAAAAATGGACCTAGATACTAAAGTGCATGTTTAGTTCCATATGATACTCCACTGACTGAATGCCTCTTTTGTATTATGTTGGCTCACAAAACATCAGAGGCAGAGGAGCTGGGAGTATAAAAGTAGAAGTTGATTATTTCCACCATTACATTTTATTACTGTCCAACAGATAGCAGCAGAAGGGCCATCTGACAAAATGGTGTCTGACGTAGTAGCTCATATGAAGCAAAGGTGTATCATTGACTAGTTCAATGCAGAAAAAACTGGCACCTACTGACAAGCATCATTACTGAACTTTTACGGTGACCAAATGGTTGTGGGTGGTGCACTTCATCAGTGGTGACATTGGTGCAGATTTTTACGAGTGCAGCATGGCGGCTATTGTTCATTGCTGGTAAAATTGTGAATATTTTAACAATTATAGTTTTGCAGCTGTTAAATTCATTCTGTTAAATAGTGTTGTTGTGTTCTTTGCATCTGTAGTAGTTTCCATGGAAATAAATAGGAGGTATTACTTTCAGAGAGATTTATGTAGCTCAGAATGGTCTAACTACATATCAATTTTCCATTGTTTTAAATAGGAATTTATGTATAGCTACTTTTCATTTTTACCTACATTTCTATTAGTGTCAATGTTTAAGGGCTAGTTCATTCACCCACTTATTAATGTGATGATTTAAAATTATTGTGTCCTGCATATGATGACTTTTTTTTTTCCTTCAGTATTTCTTTCAACTTTCATATTACATTCAACTTACATATTGCAGAATTAATATATAACAACAGCATTCCCTTTAATCAGAGAGAAGAAATATGTTCGATATCCAGATGTCTTTATTATGTAGTACACTTGTAGAGATTCAAAAAAGCTCATTCAGAATATTTTACAGTAGGAAATGAAAGCAATTCTTCTATCTGTGAAATCTCAGTACTGTGTGTGTGTGTGGGGGGGGGGAAGTCTACTATTAAGGCTAAAAAGCCAAGTATTCTGTAGTTAGGTAATATAATTTTAAGTTGAATGTCTGTCCCTAGAAACTTGCCATTTTCTAGGAAAATATCTTTCTCTGATGTAGCTTAAAGCAGCTGCCAGAAAATGCTTAGTTTTGGTGGAAGAGGGCTAAATTATGGAGGAAACGACTTACTATAAGCTTTCAGTTTGAACAAATGTAAATAAATTTAAATGTAATTAAAAATATCATAAGATGCAACCAAATTCAGATTGCAAGATTGCAGCTAGTATTTTTAACCTTCAAAACACACCATAGTTCTGAACTTCCACATAGCATTTTGCAGTATAAATTTAGACAGACTCTCTTCCGAAAGCTCAGACAGTGAAGAGATCTTGAAAGCTCTATTCAGATTCTACTGTACTTCATTTCTCAAATGAAATAAAATAAGGACACACACAAACACACATTATTATTATTATTGTTATTGTTATTGTTATTATTATAAAAGCACAGAAGCTGATGGATTAGACTGGAGTTCTGCACAGAGAAGAAACTGTGAATCTAAATAGAACATAGCTCCTCTTAGTTCAGAGCTTTAGAAATCAAAACACTGAACCCTGGTTCTTCTCTGATTACTGACCCTGAAAGCGAAGAACAGCCAGCATCTGCTGGACTCATTTTCTGAGAAGCCCACATGGTGCTTCAAAGGAGACTGTTATTTTCCTTGGCTTACTACTAGGTTGGAGTCCAGAGTAAGTGTTATACAAGACTAACAAGAGAATTGCTGGAGAATGGTACTATTCAGTAGGCTCACCTGTGAACTGTGATTTGTTCTGATGGCAAGAGTTTGTCTTCATAAAGATAACAAAAAATATCGTATTACAACCTTCAGGTGAGCAATTCTCTCTTTCCCTTAGATGGTAGCTGTTGTTCACTATAAGCACTGCTTCAACCTCACACCTGTATGATAGTATTGAAAAAAGTGGGTATGCACTTGAATAAAGTTGCAGCAGTATACTTAGTCCTGCAGGAGTTTTGCCCATTGAATTCAGTGACAGCAGGGCTCAAAGTACCTAACTTAAAATTAAATGCTTATTTTATTTATTTCAGTGGATCTGGTATCTTACCACCCATGGTTTGTCAGGTACCCAAATCTCCCACAAGTACTTCGGCATATCTCCAAATTTCAGTGCCTAAAAAGCAATAATATTTAAATAAAAAGGTGTGTCATTCTTACTAGAGATCTTCAGATAGCCCACCTCCCCAACAGCCCAATATTGGTCAGGTGAGTAAATTTCTTCTGAAGGAAGATAAATATATTTTTATTCAAAATAAATAAATAAATAAATAAATAAATAAATAAATCAGATACCATAGCTTGGTGTTACCAAACATATGTATTGCATCATTAAAGGGCTATGTCAACCATCAGATTGGTTTATGAAGACTGACCTTATCACATGTTGCACCAGGCAACAGATTTTCAGATGCCAGAGCAGAATTGTGTTGTTGTTTTTTTTTGTTTGTTTGTTTGTTTTTTAACTCTGTATAGTGAACTACCAACTGAAATAGCTGTCTAATAGTAAGAAGATTTCTTTTTTAATTTAATGCTCTATTAAGCCTTTCATTAAGATATTATTAATAAACTCTGAGACTCTAAAAAGCAAAACCAGCAGATCTTTAAAAGTACAATTAAATCTGTGTTCAATGTGGGAGCATTAATGGATGTTCCTTCTCTGTTACTAACTGCTGATATAAATAGTACTGTGTACTTCAGGTTCCCTCAGAGTACTCAGACACCCTAAAATATCATGTCTCCCAAGTCCTGAATCAGAATGACTGTATACATGTTTGACTATAAGATAATCATGGAGCAAAAGTTCAGTAGGTTACCAAGTTTGAAGAACCTGCATATTCCAATAGGAATTGAATTGCTTATCCATCTTGACAAACATTACTACAATAATTTTGAACAATCTAAGCTGGAAAAGGACATGCATTTGAAAATATAGTCTGCAATAAGGTACCACAAGGCAGCACCAGCCCTTTTTACTGTTCTGTTTTATTGGAGAAAAGAATACTTCCCAGAGAGAGAATGTTAAATTAAGAGTAATGTATCTGGAAAGTTGGACAATTTCAAATCTATTCTTTGTAGAGTAAAAAGCCCAAATTGCATACAAGCCTTCAGTGCACCCTATTCAGAAAGGATATTAGTATTCTGTACAGAATTGCTTATCCACTCCTTTGCCATCATATAGTGAACAAAATCCTCAGAAAACTTTACATCAAATAGTGCTTTTAGTTGCAGCAGAAAACACATGTCTCCTCCAAAGTACTCCCAACAGATACCTCAGATACTTCACACAAGTTCTGTGTTCTTGGAGAATTATATCACAGTTCTAAAAGCTTTTTCAGTAACTCCCCTTGAAAGCAGAAAGTCATCTTAAGTATTTATATCTACCAAAAATATGCTCCTCTGATATCTGAAGTTACATTTCCAACTGACTTCAGAAGATCCCTTCTTTGCCATCTAAAATTTTACTTAAAATAAAATGTTATGCAAGCAGAAATGTTATTTTGTTTTACACTGTGAATCTAAAGGTACTTATGCAATCCACGGAGATCAGTGAGTACAGCTTAAGAAAAAGGTAAAAGCCACGAGAATGTTTCATTTTAAAATCTTCCTATGCCTCCTCTGGTACTTTACATGTGAGTGTTTTCTTCATTTACATGAGAACAAATGAAGTGCAATTCACCCAAAGGCAACAGAATTAAATTGGTAAAAAAGCAGAGAGAGGGTCCTTGTGGAACAAGCTTTCTTTTTGGAATGTATATTGCAGTGTTCCATCCACTTTGATAGAGTGATGAATTTCTGAAAGCAGACTGTGTGCCATAATATCAAACACTTTATTACTTATTAGAAAGTCACCTCTACATAAATCAGTCACCTTTACAGCAATAGTGAGTATTGTTTTTGCCAAAAATAATTGGAAAGGAATCACACAAAAATTTAATAACAACAAATAATGAATATTTTCCCCATTCCCTTAGGTAGCTAGTTGAAAGCTTAGCTAGACCATCAAAATGAAACAAGAATGAAGAGAAATCAAATACCATTCATAGAAAAATTGCCAACTGAAATGACAAATATGTGGTATCATTAAATATGAGGCCTTTTTGTCTACATTATCATTTTTCAAAAAAGCAGACTGCTGCAACATAAAAGTAACAGATCCTCCTGGAAGCTATACTAAGGCATGTAGAAGAGATGGAAATGACATGAGTCAATCTGCACAGCTTCACCAATGGCAAGTCCTTCCTCACCAACCAGCACATTTTTCTATGACTGCATCAACGGAGTAGAACCTCTGATGTCATCTATTTGGACTTCATTAAGGCTTTTGTCATGGTCCCCCACAATATCCTTCTGTCAAAATTGGAAAGATGTGGATTTGATGGGTGGACTGGTCAATATAGGAGGAACTGATTGTGAGATTGTACACAGGGTGGTGGTTAGTGTCTCAATATTCAGATGAGATCAGTGACAAGTGGTGTTCCTCAGGAGTCAGTATTGGGCCTGATCCTCTTTAATATCTTCAGCTGAATCCTCAGCAAGTTTGCAGATGACACTAATCTGTGTGGTGCAATTGACACACAGACAAGGGAAGGAATGATATCTAGAGAGACATAGATAAGCTCAAGCAGTGGGCCCAGGAGTACCTCAGGAGGCTCAACAAAGCCAAGCCTGTGGTCTTGCATCTGGGTCATAGCAATCCCCACTAGTAGTACAAGGTAGGGAATGAAAGGATCGAGCACAGCCCTTTTGAAAAGGACCTGGGGATACTGGTGGATTGCAAGCTGAGCATGAGCCAGCAATGTGCCCTCATAGTCCAGAAAGCCAACTGTTTCCCCACATGCTGCATAGGATGTCCCTATGAGGACAGGTTGAGAAAGCTGGGGCTGTTCAGGGAGATCTGATAGTAGCTTTTCAGTAACAAAAGAAGGGCTATAAAAAAGAAGGGAACAAACAGAAGGGTTTGTTGTAATAAGACAAGAGGAATTGGTTTCAAACTGAAAAAGGGGAGATTTAGACTGGATAGAAGAAATGTGCTTTGTTTTTGTTGGTTTTTGTTGTTGTTTGTTTTTGTTCTTTTGTTGTTGTTGTTGTTTTTGTTTTTGTCATAAGGGTAGTGTAGCACTGGAACAGTTTGCCCAGAGAGATAGAGAGATGTAGGCCCTCTATTCCTGGAGATATTCAAAGTCAGGCTGGACAAGGTTCTGATCAGCACTATCTATCTGTAGATTCTCTGTTCATTGCAGGGGAGTTGGACCCTTCTAACTCAAAGACTAAACAATTCTAAGCAAAATGTATTTTCTCTTGGGTTTCATTATAATTAAGATCATTACATACTGTGTGGCCAGCAAATAGACCAGGGAAAGTAATATCTTCCCTGAATCTCCATCTTTCAGCAACTTCTCTTTCCTACAAGTAGACAGTAGAAAGTGGTAAAGAAAGTTGCTCCTGCTCTCTAGTTTTACAAATGTCAACTGCACCTAGAATTAAATTTGGACTATGCTCTTCACTGAAATAAATTACAGCCAGAGGCTGAAAGAAAGAAGGTTTTGATACAAGAAACACAAACACACACACACACACACACACAAAAAAAATAATCAACCAGCTATAAGGAAAGAATAACATTAAACATATTTTTAAGTATTAGAAATGGTGGTTCAAAGTTTCAGTAGGAGATGAAACCGTTGTTCATGAAGTCAGTGTAGAAAATTCTCCCATTACTGAATGTGAGTAAATTCATGATTCATGAAATGGCTCATGACTGTCTTAAGTGTGAATTTTAGGCCTGGATTTGAGATGTCTTAAGTATGTATATCTTCTTCTTCATCAAGTGTTGAAAATTTTTATATAAAACTATTTATCATAAAACATACACAACTTGCTTTTGTAAAAATTTTTCTCTTAATTTTTTTCAGTAAAAAGTTTTCTCTTAATCTCTCCAACTCTTCCTCTATTTCATGTGATGACATCATCAAAGTTTTCAATCAAAACATACACAGACTTTTTATTTCTTCTATCATTGACAACTTATAAAAAGTTGAATATCTTGAGGTAAACAGTTTGGGAGCAGAAAGGAAATAACAAAGTCAGCATTACAGATGAGATTGCAATCAAACAGAAATGAAGGTAACACACACACACAAAACAAACAATAAGAAAATGAATCAAGAAAACAACGTTCCAGTTGCTTTTTTCCTGTAAAAAGAACAGACAGAACAACAGACCTGCTAAAAGTAATGAAAACAACCTACTGTGTCATCATTTTATGCAAGAAAGGGAGAGAGATTAGTCTAAAACTCCTACAATAATATGGATTTTTCAGCTGACAAAAGCAATACTGCATAAAATCTTTTCTGTGCTTTATTTCTAATTACTTTCTATCCTTTAATGAACAAGAAAGTACATGATCTTGAAAGTCCTTGTGCAGTCTAAACTCCCACTAAAATTAATGGGACGTTTTTTCCAGCCTAAAAGCTCTGAAATCAGGCCTAAAACTTAGCTCTTTCTAAGCTTTTTCCATTAATCAAACATTTTAGGTTTCCATTGTTCTTTTTTTTTTTTTTTTTTTTTTTTTTTTTTTTTCCCTTTTCTCTTATATATTCAGAAATAAAGATACAAGAAATCATAATTTTGCCCAAGGAAGGAAAGGAAGGAAAGCTGCTGTACTTTATTATTATAAGCATTTTAACTCCCTTGTACATGTGAAGTCCTGATTCTGAAGAATCTCAATTACCTGAACACCAAGTTCTCAGTTGCTGGCCTTTCCAAACAGTTTATAAAAATGTTAGCTCTCCTCACACATGCTAGTAAAGCTATCTGAATTACACAAGTGAAATGTGTGTGCATAAGGTTTACCAGTCAAGCCCCCCTGAAATTAATGGACAAAGCCAAAAGATTTTCAATATCCTCATGTGGGAAATAAGGAGATAACATACTGAGGTTCAAAGCATGTAGCCTCACACAACTCAGAATGTATGCCTAACTTTACAGTGCCTTTAAGAAAATATATATACATATGTACTTACATGGATGCTTCAGTGAATCACATTGATTTTCAGACTGTTGGTCACTCCAGGAAATCAATAATTCTTACACAGTTGTTGTTTCAAAAGAATATTCTATATTTTTGGCTACAATTTATTAAAGTCATTACTTCATCACAATTCTTAATTTTATCTTACAGAACTCCTTATAGGAGGCTCATGAACATAAATAAAAATAAAGTGCACTGTAGCTTGTCAAATCAGGTAGTACTAACAACAATGTAAAAAAGAAAGGAAAATCTATGAGACCTGTTTATTATTGATCATGAATAGGACTTATCAGGGACAATCAGGGACACAGAATTTTAGAATTCTGTTAAGATATCTTTGAAGATAGGGCTGACAAGGCAGATATCCTGGTGGGCGTCTGTTATAGACCGCCAAACCAGGTTGAAGAGACAGATGAGGTGTTCTATGAGCAGCTGGCACGAGCTGCACGGTCATCAGCCCTTGTCCTCATGGGGGACTTCAACTTCCCCGACATATGCTGGGAGTACAGCACAGCACAGAGGAAACAATCTAGGAGGTTTTTGGAGTGCATAGAGGATGCCTTCCTGATGCAGCTGGTAAGAGAGCCCACGAGAGGAACTGCCCCACTAGACCTGCTGTTCACGAACAGGGATGGTCTGGTAGGAGATGTGGAGGTTGGGGGCTGCCTTGGGCAGAGTGACCATGAAATGATACATTTCTTGATTCATAGTGGAGCTTGGAGAGGGAATAATAGAACTGCTACCTTGGACTTCCGGAGGGCGGACTTTGATTTGTTCAAGAGACTAGTAGGGGGAGTCCCCTGGCATTCAGTCTTAGCAAACAAAGGGGTCCAAGAGAGCTGGTTGCTCTTCAAGAAGGAAGTCCTAAGGGCGCAGGAGCAGGCGGTCCCCCTGAGCTGCAAAATGAGCCGGCGGGGAAGAAGACCGGGGTGGATGAAGAGGGAGCTGTTCTTGAGGCTCCGAGAGAAAATCTACCGCCTGTGGAAGGAGGGACGGGCAACTGAGAATGAATTCAAGGAAGTCGTTAGGATATGTAGGAGTGAAATCAGAAAGGCAAAAGCCCAGCTCGAATTTAACCTGGCCGCCGGGGTGAAAAGGAATAACAAACTCTTTTATAAGTACATTAACAGTAAGAGGAGGACAAAGGAGAATATCCACTCTTTACTGGATGAGGCTGGGAATGTGACCACTGAGGATAAGGAAAAGGCGGAGGTTCTGAATGCCTTCTTTACGTCTGTCTTTAAAGGTCAGACCAGTTATCCTCAGGGTACTCCTCTCTCTGACCTGGTAGTCTCGGCTGGGGAGCACGCTAGCCCCCCTGTGATTCTGGAAGAAACGGTCAGAGACTTACTATTCCAGCTGGACTGCCACAAGTCCATGGGGCCGGATGAGATCCACCCGAGAGTGCTGAGGGAACTGGCAGAGGTGGTAGCCGAGCCGCTTTCCATCATCTACCAGCTCTCCTTGTTGACTGGTGAGGTCCCAGAAGACTGGAGGCTTGCTGACGTGACTCCCATTTACAAGAAAGGTTGTAAGGAGGATCCAGGGAACTACAGGCCTGTTAGCCTGACCTCGGTTCCAGGGAAGGTTATGGAACAGATAGTCTTGAGGGAGATCACGCGGCATGTGCGGGATGACCGGGGGATCAGGCCTAGCCAGCATGGGTTCATGAAGGGCAGGTCCTGTTTGACCAACCTGATCTCCTTCTATGATCTAGTGACCCATCTGCTGGATGAGGGAAAGGCTGTTGATGCTGTTGATGTGGTCTACCTGGACTTCAGTAAAGCCTTCGACACTGTCTCCCATGCTATTCTCCTGCAGAAGCTGGCAGCCCGTGGCTTGGATGGGTACACTCTCGGCTGGGTAAGGAGCTGGCTGGAGGGCCGGGCTCAGAGAGTGGTGGTAAATGGAGTTAAATCCAGCTGGCGACCGGTCACAAGTGGTGTTCCCCAGGGGTCGGTGCTGGGGCCTGTCCTCTTCAACATCTTTATTGATGACCTCGATGGGGGCATTGAGTGCGCTCTCAGTAAGTTCGCAGATGACACTAAATTGGCTGGGAGTGTGGATCTGCCTGGGGGTAGCGAGGCCCTACAGAGGGATCTGGACAGGCTGGAGAGCTGGGCTGAAGCCAATGGAATGAGGTTTAACAAGGCCAAATGCCGAGTCCTGCACTTCGGCAACAACAACCCCAGGCAGCGCTATAGGCTTGGGGCGGAGTGGCTGGAGGACTGTGTGGAGGAAATGGACCTGGGGGTACTGATTGATGCACGGCTGAACATGAGCCGACAGTGTGCCCGGGTGGCCAAGAAGGCCAACGGCATCCTGGCTTGTATCAAGAATGGTGTGGTGAGCAGGACTAAGGAAGTCATCCTGCCCCTGTACTCGGCATTGGTGAGGCCTCACCTCGAGTACTGTGTCCAGTTTTGGGCACCTCAGCACAAGAAAGATATGGAGGTACTGGAGCAGGTCCAGAGAAGGGCAACGAGGCTCGTGAAGGGCTTGGAGAATCAGCCCTATGAGGAGAGGCTAAGGAAGCTGGGGCTGTTTAGCCTGAGGAAGAGGAGACTGAGGGGAGACCTTATTGCCGTCTTCCAGTACCTGAAAGGTTCTTACAGTGAGAGTGGGGCAGGTCTCTTCTCACTAGTGACAAGTGACAGGACGAGGGGAAATGGCCTCAAGTTGCACCAGGGCAAGTTTAGGTTGGATATTAGGAAGAACTTCTTTACAGAAAGGGTGGTTAGGTACTGGAATGGGCTCCCCAGGGAGGTGGTTGAATCGCCATCCCTGGATGTGTTTAAGAGCCGTTTGGATGTGGTACTCAGGGATATGATTTAGCAGAGGTTGGTTTTTTTTTGTTTTTTTTTTTTTTTTTTGTTTGTTTGTTTGGTTTTTTTTCTTAGAGATGGGGTACTGGTTAGGCTGCGGTTGGACTTGATGATCTTCAAGGTCTTTTCCAACCTGGATAATTCTATGATTCTATGATTCTAAGATTCTTTACTATGGCTTTCATTTTTGAAGAACTCAAGAATAATGAGCTACTGATACTTTAATTAAAGTAAAGAAATAAAAGATTCAGCAGATTACAGAAAGAAGGAGAAATTAGGATGATGGACTGATTTGTAGTCTGATACATACGTATGCAGACACAAAATATATATGCAATAAACATTCAGTTGAAAAAGTATTAGATAAGTTCTTGCCAACTCACTGCATTCTTGTCTTTGCCAGCTGGCATTATTTAAATTGACTTCAGCATTTTGCCTACAGCTTGTCTTTATTTTTAAATGTTGTAATTTAAAAGACTTGGAAAATCACAGAAAAAATAAATAAATAAATAAATAAATAAATAATACCTAATGGTGGTGATTTCTTTTCATGGGAGAACAAAAAAAAAAGCACATACATACACATAGCTACTTTCTGAAGGATAAAGTAAAACCTTAAAAGTTAAATTAAAATTTATTAACAAAATGAAATTAAGATTAAAATCTCAGCTTTAGAACTGAAAGGTTCACAAGGCATACAATTATTTTCCTGGGTAAGGTACGTCTTTAGAAAGACAAATAAGAGTTTTTTTAGGCAAAGAAACTAAGCACATTTTTCACTACTCCTTTTTTAAATCTGGTTTAAACTCTACCTCTATTGGTGTTGGCAATGAACAAAGAATACAGTAATCTAGTGAGAGAAATGTCTTGAATATCCCCCCCCCCAAAAAAAAAAAAAAAAAAAAAAAAAAATCTGCCTCACTAGAAGAAACAACAGTAAAACAACTTCATAATCTAAGCTTGACTTTCAAAGCATTTCTATTCATATAGCTTATGTGTTTGCAACATATAAATCATCAACATTTTTCTGTAATAGTCACATCTCTTAGCTACCATTGCTCCATGGGCCTGTGTTTCCTGCTTTTGTCTCTGACTTCTTTATTAAAGGAATCTCTGTTACTTGACTAGTAACTAGTAGAATGAAATATAAAAAGGAAATAACAATGCAAAGACAATGCAAACCTAAGAAAAATTTAATTTTATGCCCTGTACAGAGAATTAATTGTTCTCATCTGCTTACTGTTTATGTCATTTAACAGGTATCTAGTGTTATCACATGTGAGGCATTGAATATATTCAATTTCAATAGAATGTTTTCCTTATTTTTAAGACAGACATCTACATGTAATCCACACATAAAGGCATCATAACACAATAGTTAATCAAGAACGAAACCGTAGAAGAGAATCATAGAATCGTTAATGTTGGGAAAGACATCTAAGATCATCAAGTCCAACCATCAACTCATTACCACTAAGCCCACTAAACCCTGTCCCTAATTGTCACATCTACATGTTTCTTGAACACTTCCAAGGATGATGACTCTACCAGAGCCCATTCCATTATTTGACCAATGTTTCAGAGAATAAATTGTTACTAATATCCACCCTGAACTCCCCTGACACAACTTGATGCCATTCCCTCTTGTCCTATCACTTCTACCCAGGAGAAGAGGCCAAACACCATCTGGCCACAACTTCCTTTCAGGGAGTTGCAGAGATCCATAAAGACTCCACAAAGCTTCTTTTCTCCACACAAAATAGTACCAGTTTCCTTCTTCATAAGACTTGTCCTCCAGACCCTTTAACAGCCTCTGGTTCAGTACAGTTCTTTATGGCTGAAATAGATCTGGGCTGACTGATAATGAAAACAGTTTATAATCAGGTTCATCCATAGAAAATTACATTATCACCCTGTAAATAAAAAGTTACTTTGGTTTTGTGCTTCTTCAGTATTTCCTAAAATTATCCATGAAAACTTCCATCCTTATCTCCAGAGCAAAACATGACCATATAAGACAAAGAATAATGTGTGGCTCATGAGAAACAGATGAGTATTATTTAGGCCTATGCAGATTACTCCCACACATAATAAACTGGTGGTTTCAATTTAGCTCAATGTAGATGTGATTTATCTACAAAAAAAAAAAAAAAAAAAAAAAAAAAAAAAAAAAAAAAAAAAAAAAAAAAAACCACAGATGGACTACTTACTGGTAACACTAATGTCAAAGATTCAGATTCAAACCACTACCTGACCAGCTGTGACTGTCTCTGTTCATTGCAGTGCATCTTTTCTATGGATCCACTGTGAAAACAGTGGATGCTAGAGTACTACATACCAAGTTTTGTGGGTGTGAGAGTGAAAGCTATGGAAAGCTCAATTATACAAAATATTGCAGTCTCCAGAGAGAGAGATCGAGAGAGAGTCCATCTCAGTAGCTGCAATGTTAAATTAGCAAACTGCACACCATGGGAGAGAAAACAAAGCATTCATTTCTGACAGTGTCTCCAGATATTTCCAAATGCTAAGTGGCAGTATGGGAAAGGGAGGGAGGGAGGGAGGGAGGGAGGGAGGGAGGGAGGGAAGGAGGGAGGGAAGGAAGGAAGGAAGGAAGGAAGGAAGGAAGGAAGGAAGGAAGGAAGGAAGGAAGGAAGGAAGGAAGGAAGGAAGGAAGGAAGGAAGGAAGGAAGGAAGGAAGGAAGGAAGGAAGGAAGGAAGGAAGGAAGGAAGGAAGGAAGGAAGGAAATTTAAAAATTTAAAAGCAATAACATCTCTTTCTTGCTTTCTCTTTATCTCAGAGGCATTATACCATGTTGTGAAGGACATCTTTTACACCTTATAAGAGAATTCTAGTCTGGTGGGAAGACTGTTAGTCATGCAAACCCACATTTTACTGAAATTCCAAAGATAGTAGTGATTCAGCTTTGAAACTGGCACAGTGATTCAATGCAGTAATTCATTCTCCTAGTGTAGTGCTTTGGCTCCAAACCTGCAACCTCAAAATTCCTTTTGCAAGCTAGAATCCATACCGGGAAGGAACATATAGACTGAGACATTTTTGTAATCAGTTACACAGGTGGCAAAGCAATTCTCTGCTGTGAAGTGAACAAATTATGAACAGCCTTCTCCTTGAGGAGAAAGGATACAGTTAATTGCTGCTACCATTCAATGAAAAGAAGTGCAAACTTCTGATAGCAGTCTGAAGAAAATACTGTCAAATTTACTGTGATCTGTTTGTTTTCTCCCCAAAATAACAGCAATGAAGTAATCCTAATGAAGACCATCAGGATATCAAAGAAACAAAGCAATGCTCACAAAGAAACTTCAGAAATTAGAGAAATTAGCCTGATTACAATTATTAGGAAGTGACTGGCTGAGCCTTCTGTTAGTAACTTCTCTCTGTCATGAAAAGAAATATTTTGTCAAGATTTGCATAAAGAAACTACACTGTTATAAGCTATCATATTTAGTTATTCATAGAGTTTGTTTCTAGTAAGCCTCATCTTATTTTCTGTTCAGCCTAAAAGTCACAAACTTTGTCCCAGTACTTAACTGATGTTAATATTAGAAGGGTAAAGAAGAGGCTGTGCTGAATTTTACAATATTACACACACATAGCAATACAATTAAAATGGCTGCCTGACTAATTGATCATAGAATTATAGTAAGTTTTGGATTGGAAGGGACTTTAAGATCATCTAGTTCCAACTCCTCTGCTATAGGCAGACACCTCTGACTAGATTAGATTGCTCAAAGCCCCATCCAGCTTGGCCTTGAACGTCTTCAGTGAGGGAGCACCCACAGCCACTCTGGGCAACTTGTTCCAGTGTCTCACCACTCTCACGGTTCATAGCCATTTTTCCTCATCCTATCACTACATGGCCTTATAAAAAGTCCCTCCCCAACTTTCCTGTAGGCCCCCTTCAGGTAATGGAAGGCTGCTATCCAGGTTTCCGCCAGAGCCTTCGCTTCTCCAGGATGAAGAGCCTCAACTGTCTCTCAGCCTGTCCTCATTAGAAATGTACTCCAGTCCTCTGATCATCTTTGTGACTCTCCTCTGGACCCGCTCCAGCAGCTCCATGTCCTTCTTGAGTTGGGAGCCCCAGAATAAGATACAGTACTCAAGGTGGGGTCTCATGAGAGCAAAATAGAGGGACAGAATCATCTCCTTTGATCTGTTGATCACACTTCTCTAGATGCAACACAGGATATGGTTGGCACCATGGGCTGCTAGCACACTTTGCTGGCTCATGCTGTATCTTTCATCAACAGTCACTCCTATATCCTTCTCCTCAGGGCTGCTCTCAAGCCATTCTCCACCATTTGTATCTAGGTGTAAGACTTTGCACTTTGCCTTGTTGAGGTCATGAGGTTGGCATGGGCTCACTTCTCAAGTCTGTCCCAGCCCCTTTGCATGGCATCTCTTCCCTCCAGCATGTCAACTGCACCACTCAGCTTGGTGTCCATCTGCATTTTCAGCCTGGAGAAGAGAAGGCTCAGGGGAGATCTTATAGCTCTCTATAATTTCCTGAAGGGAGGTTGTAGTGAGCTAGGGGTCGGCCTCTTCTCTTGTGTAGACAGTGATAGAACTAGAGGCAATGGTTTCAAGCTGCGCCAGGGGAGATTCAGGCTGGACATTAAGAAGTACTACTTCTCGGAAAGGGTAGTCAGGCACTGGAATGCACTGCTCAGGGAGGTGGTGGAGTCACCAGCCATGGGGGTGTTTAAGAAACGTTTGGATGTTGTGTTGAGGGATATGATTTAGCTGAGAAGTACTGGTGATGGTTGGACTGGATGACCTTTTAGGTCTTTTCCAACCTTGATAATTCTGATTCTGTGATTCTGTGCTGAGGGTGCACTTGGTCACACTGTCCATGCTGCCTACAATTATGTTAAATAGCATCAGTTCCAACGCTGATCCCAGGGGAACATGCATCATCACCAGTCTCCACTTGGTCACTGAGCAACCAGTCAATGCAGCTCTCTTGAGTGTGTCCATCCAGCAAGTGGTCCATACATCAAATCAATTTATCTCCAATTTTGCAACCAGGATATCATGCAGAATGATGTTAAATGCTTTGCACAAGTCCAAATAGATGGCATTAGTTGCTCTTCCTTTATCCGCTGATGCTGAAACTCCATCAAAAAAGACCAAGTTTGTCATGCATGACTTGCCCTTGGTTACCACCATTCACCTCATCTTCATTTTCCATATGTACTAGTAGAGCCTTGAGGTGGATCTGCTCCATGATTTTGCCAGGGACAGAGGTGAAAAGGACAAGTCCGTAGTTCCCTGGATCTTTTTTTTTTTTTTTTTTTTTTTTTTTTTTTTCCCTTCTTGAATATGGGGGTTATGTTTCCCCTTTTCCAGACAGTGAGAACTTAACCAGACTGCCATAACCTTTCACATATAATGGATAGAGGCTTGGCAACTTTATCTGCCATTTCCCTCAGAACTCATGGATGGATCTCATCAGGTCCCATGCATGGAGTTGTACAATTTTAGGTTCTTCAGATGGTCTTGAAACTGATCTTCACTTACAGCAGGACCTTTCTTCCTTCTCCCAGTTCTTACCTTTGCTTTCTGCAATCTAAGTGGTGCAGCTAGAGCCCATGCTGGTGAAGACTGCTGAAAAGAAGTCATCTAGTAGCTCAGCTTTCTCTCTATCTCTCATGACCAGGTCCCCAGTTTCCTTCAGGAGAGGGTCCACATCCTCTCTGGCCTTTCTTTTATCAATTATATACCAGTAGAATTTCTTCTTGTTCCCATTCAGTCCCTGGCTAGATCGTATTGCACCTGGATTTTAGCCTTCCTAACCTGATTCCTGTCTGCTCAGACAACTTCTTTGTAGTACTCCCAGGAAACCCTTTCCTGCTTCCATTCCTATAGACTTTATTTCTGCACCTAAATAAGTCCAGGAGGTCCATACTAATTCACAGAGGACTCCTGGTATTCTTTCCCACATCCCTCTTTCTTGGAATTCACTGCTTCTGGGGTTGGAGATCATTTAATACTGATCAGCTTTCTTGGGTCCCTCTTCCTTCGAGGGCTTTATCCTATATCACTTTAAGCAAGCAATTCCCTGAAGAGGTTCCCTCCTGAAGACCAGAGTAGCAAGTTTGCTGTACACCCTCTGACAACCTCTAGATTTTGAACTCCACCATTTCATGGTCACTGCAGCCAAGGCTGCCCTTGAGCTTCACATCATGCACCAGACCCTCCTTGTTGTTGAGGACAAGTCCAGCACAGGCCAAAGGCTGACTCATACATAAGTGTTGATCCGATTATCATTCATCATCTCTCTCTCTTTCGGTATATATGTATATTTAAAAAGAAACCTTTTTATGTTCTGAAATATTATTTGTCATAAAAATGCCTCCTTAAATAGTATTCTTGTCTTTGAAAATTTTCTAATTTATGAAAGACAAGGCTAAATTGGAAGGAGAGTAAATACATGCTGTCTTTGCAGTATTTTGGATAACAAGTATTCCATTCATTTCAAAGAACAAAATAACAAACATTTTTCAACAAGATAATGTCAAAAGGTCTGAAAACATGGCTTGTTATACCATCCCACACTAATCCTGACATTGCTAGCAGCTGATTTGTATTTGTATTACAATATAATGTAATTAGTAATGGTAATATCATCACAAATGGTATAAACAGCACTGCTCTACTGCCTTTGAATTAATTCTGTGATCATGTTAATAACATACCATCAAACATCAATACAAATCCTTGACAGTTTCTGAAAAAAAAAAAAAAAATATTGTGCATGTCTAAGCAATTTTCTCATGTACAGGTTTTCTTTAGAAAACTTGTTATCGCTATTCCATTAGCACTGAAGGGAATGTATGCATAAAAGAATCTAAACTAAAGAAGTCTGACTGCTAGCCAAGAAAGCGTAAGTTCAATAGTCTGTATTAACTGCTGGCTGGGACAGGTCAGATGTACCACACCACCAAATGGATTTCTTTAAAAGATGTCAGGTTCTGAAGTGAATGCTTTCCATTTTCTTCCATTTTCAAAGAGGAGCCCTTTGAATAATATAAAACATTTTGACAATATGTCAACAGAGACTGTTAGAATGAAAACAGAACAAATATCTTGGGTCTCTTCAAGAGTTTACAAAGTTTGCTAGCATTTGTATGATGTCCTAAATTGGCCACCTTCCTTAAATAACTAATAATAATAATAATTAATAATAATAATAATGAGTGGAGTAAAGGGACAAGGAGATGGAAAATACCCAATAATTTATATTTACGTAATTTTGCTACACATTCTACCACAATCTGAGGATGACCAACTCCCTGCATTCAAATTCTAAGCTATTGACAAAGGCAGACACATGGTCTATGGTCTATAACACACTTTTCCGTCTTAGATAACGCTGTTAAGGCAAAACTATCTGTGAACAGTCCTCTGGTTGTGCCAGTCATTTTACTACAGACAGAGCCTAACTTGAAGGTTGGCACTTCAGCATCTATCATTTTGCTCTCCATATAGAGAGATGCATAAACTTACTTGTTGCAACTTGATCTTGCCATAATTTATGTTTCATTTTGAACACTGTTTGAAACATAGCATATTCACCTTGAAGACACAAGTTTAACTCACTTAAACGAGCAGTCAAATCCACAAAAAACACCATATTGCAAATCATTTTTACTTCTTATGAGCTATTTGAGACTTTAAAAATTACAAAATTTGTCAGCATGACACTGGTATTCTGAATATTATTTCTGCACTGTATCTGCTAACTCACTAAATTATTTTACAAAATAATTCAAGTCCAAGTTTAAGAATTAAATCATAGAATCATAAAATGGCCTAGGTTGAAAACGACCTCAAAAAAAAAAATAAAAAAAATCACCTAGTTTTGACCCCACCTGCTGTGGACAGGGTTGCCAACCACTAGACCAGGCTGTCCAAAGCCATGTCCAGCCTGGCCTTGAATGCCTCCAGGGATGGGACATCCACAACCTCCTTGGGCAACCTGTTCCAGTGAATCACAACCCTCTCAGTGAAAAAAACTTTCTCCTAGTACCTAGCCTAAGCTTCCCCCTTGTCCTATCACTATCCACCCTAGTAAACAGCCATTCTGCTTCCTGTTTATATGCTCCCTTTAAGTACTGGAAGGCCACAGTGAGGTCTCCCTGGAGCCTTATTTTCTCCAAGTTAAAGAAGCCCGGTTCCCTTAACCTTTCCTCATAGGAGAGGTACTCTAGCCCACATAGAAGAGGTACTCTAGCCCTCATAGGAGAGGCGCTCTAGACTTCTAAATAAGAAAACTTACAAGTCTGCTTAACAACAACAGCAACAACAACAAAATGTGTCTTCACAGGTATACACATACGTACATAGGTTGAAATATTATTGGCAATCACTTCGTTTTACTCACCAAGTGGAAAAAATGCATGTAATACATGCAGATTTCAATACAACTGAGTGTATGATGGGGATGTGAGAGGCAAACTTAGAACTGCACTCTGTCCTCTCCTCCACAGCATTCTGCTGTCATCTGTGTGGCCCACACTCAAGCTATGCACAACTGACTCTTGAAAAACATTGCTAAAAAGCACATAAAAATGTTAAAAGTTTGCTGTCTTATGGGTCTGCTTTACTAGCTCTGCAGGGCCAAAAAAAGACATGCAAGCTGTGCGTAAGACATGCCTGGCATACGCTATGAAAATTATAAATCTATTATGTTAAGTTGCTCATTTCTATGGTAGATGGCTTGAAAATACAGAAAAACAAAATATGACTCTTCATGTCCCTCTTTTTGCCTAAGACAATTGCACAAAACTAGGACAGTCCAGGATGATACTGTTTCATGCCTCAGTTTCATAATGAGTATCCATGAAGAGCCTTTTCATTACTTAAATATTAAAAAAAAAAAAAAAATTCAAATGATTAGTCCATTTTATTAATATCTTTCCTAAATATCAGTTGTGCAAGTTTTATATTACATTTATATTTACTTTCCTGTTGAAAATCCAGTATTCCCTATATGATACAAAGTTGTCTGACATAATATAGCAGCTGATAACATAGCAACAAATTTGAAGCTTTTATCTCTGAAATCCAATGTAACTTTTATTTCAATAAACTATAGTATTATCTTAAGAAAATATTAGCATACAATTAACTCCAGACTGTTTTTTCCATGATGTTTACTTACGTCCAGTTTTGCAAAGATAAGCTGCACTTGATGCTATGATATAGCTCCTAAATCTAATGACAAAAATCCTCTAAATTCTGAATTTAGGATATTATATTATATTATATTATATTATATTATATTATATTATATTATATTATATTATATTATATTATATTATATTATATTATATTATATTATATTATATTATATTATATTATATTATATTATATTACATTACATTATATTATATTATATTATATTATTATATTATATTATATTATATTATATTATATTATATTATATTATATTATATTATATTATATTATATTATATTATTATAAAAATAATAGACTTCTGAATCTAAAATAAAAATTATTAATTTTGTGTGAAAGAAAATAATTATATAGTTGTAAAGTATAAGAGAAACCCTGAAACTCATACTAAAAGTTAGATGAGGAGGATACATTTATTGATTATTCATTTTTTAAATTACGTATATTTCTCAGAGTATTAAAAATAACTGCTTCAGTAGTACTGCACAAAGACCTTCTAGAGAATAATATTAACTATTCCCTTAATTGTTTTAACTCCCCAAATCACAGACTCTACCAAAAATCATTTTTTTCCTGCATACAGCTTTAATTTAAAGTTTTGAGTGGAGCAAATAAACAGAAGGGAGATCATCTTTTCACTCATTATAACAGTGTTAGGACATGGGGCAGTGGCACTTAAAAGAGTGGAGATTTAGGTTAGATGTTAGAAAGAAATTCTTTATTCATAGGGTAGTGAGGCTGGAGAGGAAAACTATGGATGCCCCATCCCTACATATGTTCAAGGCCAGGATGGATGGGCCCTGGGCAGCCTGGTCTGCTGAGTGGCAACCCTGCCCAAGAAAAAGAGATTAGAACTAGATGATTTTTAAATTTTGTTTCAATCTTTGTGATCCCTACACACAGTAGGGGAGTCGAAACTTGATGATCCTTATAGTCCTTTTCAACACAGGCTATTCTATGATTCAAAGACATTCTGTGTTTCCAGGATAAAAAAAAACAGTCCACCCTATGTTCTCTCTTGTATATACTCATATATTTGTTTTCCTCTGGATGAGCAGAAAAAAGAAATCAAATTACTGGCTTCCATTTGGCTGAAGGAAAACTTACTCAAATATTTAGAATCACAGAATCACAAAGTTGGAAAGGATCTACAAGGTCATCTAGTCCAACCAACCTATCACAATTACTACCTCTATGCTACTAAGCCATATCTCGTAGCTCCTCATCCAGACACTGCTTGAACACTGCCAGGGATAGTGACTCCACCACCTCCCTGGGCAGGCCATTCCAGTGCCTGACCATTATCTGAGTGATATTTTTCCCTTATATCCAATCTAAATCACCACTGTCACAACTTGTGGCCATTCCCTCGGGTCCTGCTTGTCACCTGGAAAAAGAGGCCAAATCTTTCCTCACCACAGCCTCCCTTTAGGAAGTTGTAGAGTGCAGTGAGATTTCCCCCACACCTCCTCTTCTCCAGACTAATAAATCCCAGCTCCCTCAGCCACTCCTCATAAGACTTGTGCTCCAGACCCCTCACCAGTTTTGTTGCCCTTCTC